>NW_006921754.1:5995133-5997149 GCF_000298275.1 Orycteropus afer afer | reverse complement strand
AAAAAATACTTTTCTACCCACAAGTTGTGAAAATGTACATGTAGATGACTTGGTGATCAATGCATTCAACTTGAGATATGTTACATGTTTCATCATGGAACAAAGGGTGTCATAGCAAAAATTCAGGCTAGGGCAGGGCTGGTGAACTGGAGATGTCTTAGGCAAACTTGATATTTATTATGAGGTACTGGATTTTTATAAAGTATGTTATCAGGTATTTATGACAAAGGTAATGCTTGAAATTAGAGAACAACATAATTGCTTATATATGTATTAATGTGCAGTTTCAAAAATTCTTTGTACAAATTATATATCATTCCCGTAATATTTTAATACATTCTCCTCATTTTGTTTACCTTTCTATAATAATGCCTTATGTTTAGAGTAGTTCTTTAAGATGGTTTGAAACGATGAATTTCACTGCCATAAATACCGTTCATTTACATCCGTGTTGCCAGGTATGCAATTCTGCATAATGCCAGTGTTAGAGAGCCAGGGAGATTTTTGCAACATGTGCATTTCAATGGCAGAAAAGTATGCAGTAATATTTTATTCAAGAAATTAAGAAATATCTGTGTTCAGTATGGAAGAGTTTTCAGGATGATAGCGTCCACGATTGTTCATAGCATTTGTTGGCATCCTGCTTTCTCTTCTCTCAATTTTGTTTTGAGTGACTCAGTGCCCATTTATATTTGCCAGTTATCATTGAGTTGGCTTTGACTCATGGTGACCTGATGTGTGTCAGAGTAGAGCTGTGCTCCATAGATTTTAAGTGGCTGAGTTTTTGGAAGTAGACCTTTCTTGAGAGGCATCTGTGGATGGACTTGAACCTCCAGCCTTTCAGTCAGTAGCTGAGTGCATCAACCGTTTGCACCATTCAGGGACTAACACCAGTTTATTTGGATTAAAAAATTGTTGCTAGCAAAATTAAAAAAAAAACCCATGGTATCCTAAAGTATAGAATTAAAGCTAAGATATTGGTATCTGATATTAGTTGAATTTGGAGAACTAGAATGCCAAAGGGGCAGGGAGGCCACATCTTCCGACCTCCTCTAACCATGCAAGAGAAAGACAGAATCACCATCAGTAGCCCAAGGCCTATTCCTGCAGTGCCAGACATACTGCCTCCCTCTAGCCCTTTCACCAATCGTTCCTCCCAAAGCACCCACCACCTCTCTGCTGGGTTCGATAATTTGCTGCAGTGGCCACACAGAACTCACAGATTATGGGGTCTATTAGGGAAGCACCAGGCTACAGTTCAAGTTCAGGAAAAACACTCAGTCTCTCGCAGCCTGCCGTCTCTCATTCAACAGTCTCTCACAGCTTCTCTCCCAGCAGTGCATGTCCCTCGGTGTCTCTCTCAGCAATGTGTATCTCTTGCATCTCTTTCTCAGCAGCCTGTGTCTCTCAGGAGCACGTTTCTTTCAGCAGCACGCCCTTCTCAGCCAGCAGTCAGAGAGACTCCTCCTGCCTCTGGGCGGCCTCCTTTTGAGCCTGGCAGAATGACCAAACTAACCAATCATAACAGAATTCTGAGAGAGAGCGCAGACTTCTCAGAACATTGCTTTTTGTCACCTGCAACAGAAAAACCCCAGCTGGATAATTTTAACAATCAGGTGCTCATCAGTTGCTCATGGCAAATTCCACCATGGAGTTTACAAGGACTTACGACTGGAAAAGCCATACCAGGTGATTTACTACACCACATAGAGTAAACTCTCATTAATCTTCAATGCTCTGTAGTTTATGCAGAGCTCTTTGATACTGGTACTGAAATTCAGGCTGCTCATCAGAAAACTGTTTATGAATAGTGACCTGGGTCTGTATATGTGTATACAAGTAGTTCCCAACTTACAAAAGAGTTTTGTTCTGGTGACTCCTTTGTAAGTTGGTTCTGACATATCTGATGTGTTTCTTCATTATTATTGCCTTTTATTATCAGTATTGTTATAAACCTGATCTTTAAACATCTGCAATAGAACATCTGAGAATGATAGCATCAGTAAATTATATGTT
>NW_006921754.1:5975510-5994398 GCF_000298275.1 Orycteropus afer afer | reverse complement strand
TTGAACTGCCAGCCTTCTGGTTAGCAGTCAAATGCCTTAGGCACTACACAACCAAAGCCCTTTAAACCATAGTTTTACAAAATTCTACACTTTATATATTAGTGACATGTAGTTTTTTCTTTTTTTTCAGTGACATTTAGTTAAAATATCTGAGATAGCTACAAAACTATTAGTCACTCTTCACTTTGTAATTGGACTTCTATTTCCTGGCCAGCCTATCTTTTCCAGTCTTTTTGGAAGGCTGAGGTGGGGAAATCTGTTATAGACACTAAAATATTTATCTTTTTCCTTACACTGCTTTTAACATACTTGATTCCCCCACTCAAAACCTACCAATGCTTATCACTGCTTGCCAGAGTCTAAATTTTTTTTATCTTGTCTTTAAGATTCTCAATAATGTGGCTAGACAGTCCATGCCTGTCTAATTGTACCTCTTATTGTTCTCTGACCAGAGCCTCAACTCCCCCCAGACTCATTCCTTTTACTCCTCACTCACTGTCCCCCGACCACAGGTTTGCTCAGTTGGTTTTTTCTTCTCCATGCTTTTCTAGGTCATGTTATTCTCCCCTTCTAGAATTTTAACTCATAGATTTCTCTGCTTGTGCTGCCTTATTGCCAACTTGAGTCCCCACTTGACTGCAGTCTGTTGAGGAGACAGAGACCTTATCATTCCTTTTGTATTCCCCACATCACTGCCATGATGAGGAGCGCTGTCTGCACAGAAAGCACTAAAGTGATTACAGACCATGTTCAGTAGGTTTCCCAAGTGTACAACCCTTACTTAATCTTCATTTATGCTGCCACTCTTTGAAATCTAAACAGAGACTCTGAAAGGCTGAGGACTGCTGATGTTCCAAAGACAGGATATCTGTTTCCCTGGTGTCCAGATGGTGGGTGGAAAACGTCATTGTTTCAGTATTAAAATGAAGTGGATTAATAAATCAAAGGGAAATAAAGCAAAATAAAAGAGACGCGAGAAAAATGACAGCTAGTATTTAGAAGGAAAAAAAATCAAGGTAGAATAAGCAGCAAGGAAAAGTTAATGGGACGTTTTAGATGAATTAGTTGGACAGTGAGCTCTAATATTTAGAAACACTGAACGATTTTGAATAAGAAATAGAATTCTGAGATAGTAATACAAACAATGCAGTTTCATGAGGCTTCTTCATATCTGTTGGTCACTGTTCAGGAATGTGAACCTGGATTTTACTCGGTCTGTTAGAAGCCAGAAAAGGGTTGAAATTGAAAGGAAGGGAGTGAGACGTGTAGCTCCATTTTGTGGTTTAGGTAACTATTTTGTAGTTTCTGGAATTGGACAGAAAAAATTCCTTACTAGGCAAGATAAAATTATTTTGTGTTGTCTCTTAGATTTACAATAGTATGCCAATTTTATGGAAATTTACCATTTGTTTTTCTTTCCTAATACTTATTATTCTTTGAAATAATTCATAACAAATACAGGAACTTTACATTCCCTTCTTGGAAAGTTTCATATGATGTACTAAATTTTACATTACCACATTTTTTAGCTTGCGGGAATATTCAGTGTAATTACTTTGGCTGCTTTTTATTAGATTTTGACTTGCCTTTGCTTCTAATATAATATGTTGGATGCTGTTTCGGCTTAGTAAATAATTGTTTGTTACTATTAAGAGGTACTGAAATTTCTGTTTTAAAATGATGTTTGGCAAGCAGCCCTGGGCACAGCTTTCCTAAATTTCTCAGGAAAATGAATATAATGACCCACAAAAAGATGAAAATTTGCAATATGGATAACATAGACTGTAAGGCAACTTACTGCCTGAACTGGGGAGAATTCTGGAACATTTTTTTTGTACATTTAATTAAACTGTTAATTATGTAACATTTTAAAATACAGCAATTAAAAGGACTTTATACTGAACACCTATATACATACCACCTAGATTCTGTTTTGTATCATCTGTCTTTTGATAGAATTGTTTTTAATAATGCAGTTGGTGTATTTAGCCATAAAAAGAAATGAGGTACAGTAAGTCCTTGGGTTACAAACGTCTGATTTAAGGGCAACTCTTAAAAGCCCTTTAATGTTACATAAATTTGCCCTCACTGTGAAACGATTGAACTAACCCCTAATCACAACAATTTTTTCATCACAATCACCTTCACTCGCTGAATGTGCACCTTTTAAATCTTTGAAAAGTGTTTGACCCTTCTCTTGAACTAATCCAGAAGTGAAAACTGCTGTTGAGTCATTCTAATTCAACATGACCCTATAGGATAGAGTAGAACTTGAGTCGATTCTGATTCAATGCAACCTTCTAGGACAGAGTAGAACTTCCCCATGGGGTTTCCAGGGCAGTAATTCTTTTACTGCCTCATTTTTCTCCATTTGGGGGGAAAAGGGGGGGATGGGCATTAGCAGCTGAACATTTTAAGCACTTCATTATCATCCTTTTCTTGCTCTAAAGTAAGGCAAAAAAAGAACTCTATGCACCTGTTATGAATTACCTACAAATTCCCTTGAAAGATAGGGAACTGATCTCATTTGTCAACTGAGGTGTCCTAATACTGATATATATGTGCTATAATGTGTAAAAACTTGAGAAACATTTTGTTAAGTGAAAGAAGCCAGTCACAGTAGGTCCCATATTGTGTGGTTCTCTTAATAAGAAATATCCAGAGTAGATAAATCCAGAGAGACACAATGAAAATTGCTTGTTGCCAGGAGAACAACTGTTTAATGGGTTTGGGTTTTCATTGGAGTGATAAAATATTTTTGAAACTAGATAAAGGTGGTGGTTGCATAGTGTTGTGACTGTCCTAAATAGGCCTTGCTTCTACAGGATTCATTGGAGCAGTCCCTAGAACAACTCCACCAGTTGACATCAAGTTGACTCTAACTCACCCTGACCCCATATGTTGGAGAGTAGAACTGAGCTCTATGGGGTTTTGAAGGATGTGACCTTTTGACATGATATCGTCAGGGCTTTCTTCCTAACAGTTTCACCCTGAGCATCTAATTGGAAAGTGTGTGAGTGTACAGCAGGGCAGTACCTGCTCAGCCTCATCTCAACAGCATTTAAAAGTAGTTCTAAGAAACTCTAAGATTCACATGGCTGTGTTAATGAGTAAAAAGTCAGTAGGGCTTTTATGTTGTATAAGTTGAAGAATACAGTCTGCAGTATGGATTACATCTCAATATAAAACAAAAATCCTCACAACTGGACCAATGAGCTGCGTCATAGTAAATGGAGAGAAGATTGAGGTTGTCAAAGAATTCACGTTGCTTGGTTCTACAATTGATGCCAGTGGAAGCAGCAGTCAGGACATTAGACGACGTGTAGCATTGGGAAAGTCAACCGCAAAGGAACTGTTTCAAGTGCTGAGGAGCAAGGATCTCTCCTTGGGGACTAAGGTGTGCCTGACACAAGCTATGATATTTCCATTTGCCTCATATGCATGTGAGAGCTAGACAATGAATAAGGAAGACCGAAGAAGAGTTGATGCTTTTGAGTTGTGGTGCTGGCGAAGAATGCTGAAAGTACCATGGACTGCTAAAAGAACTAACAGATCTGCCCTGGAGGAAGTGCACCCAAAATGCTCCTTGGAAGTGAGAATGGCCAGACTTCATCTCACCTATTTTGGTCGTGTTGTCAGAAGAGACTAGTCCCTGAAGAAGGATGTCATGCTTGGTAGGGTGGAGGGTCGATGAAAGAGAGGGAGGCCTTCAACGAGATGGATTGAAATGATGGCTGTGATGATGGACTCATATATAGCAGGGATCATGAAGCTGGTGCGGAATCGGGCAGTGTTTCATTCTGCTGTGCATGGGGTCTCTATGAGTCGGAAACGACTCAACAGCACCTAACAACAACAATGCCTTGTTTGTGAACACATGCTAATTATGGTTAGACCTCAGTTCATGTAAGATGAAAAAAAATGGGGAAAATGTGGTGACTCTGAAAGTTTCCTGAATTTTAAGTAATGAATAATTCAGTCCTCATAATGCAGAGGTAGAGCGCAGTGTTGAAAATGTTATGGAAGACCATTTTAGAAAATATCATATTTGCATTTTCAGTATAGTTCAAAAATAATAGACTCTGAGGAAAGAGTTAAGATTAGCCAGGGAGCAGGTGGAAATCAGGAATATTTTATAAGGTTATTCATACCCATGAGAAGCTATAAATATGCTTGTATATTTATTTTGCATTGTGTAGATATATTGTGTGTAGAAGTAGAAATATATGCATCCTCACAAATACCATTTATTCTGTTGCTAACCACTGGTCAATAGTTTTGTTATTTAGCATTGCAATAATACTAGTCTTGTAACCTTTCAAAGTTCATCACCAGAACTCATTGTTTGACAAAAAGGGATTTGGCAGTTTTGGTTGCAAGGCATGGTGAAAATATTTGAAGTTTTATAACATTCTAATGATATATAGTTAGAAAATTTTAGAATATTTTACATTGAAACCGTATGATATTCTACAACAACAACATAGTTGCGATAAATAATTTGAAGTCTTAAAATATCAATGAGTTATTATTTTTACCTTTAAATTTTTTGTTTAGCCATTAATACATATAGAGAGTTAGAAAAGTAATATTATTTCATGCTTTATTGTGGCTTTCATACTTAATAACATATTAATTAAGATACCCAGTTTGGATTTTGAAATTGTAGAATGCTTTTCCTCAAAATACAAAGTCTTGTTATCTTTTATCCTCCAAAAGAAATTTAAAAATGATAGCTCAATGCAGTTTTGCTCTAATCATGAACACATACGCTTAAGTCAAATATAATCACTTCCTAAGGATATTTCAAAGTAAAAAATGAGATTGAAATATCTTCACATTCTAGTTTTAAAATTTTGACCAAGAAAATGAGAAACATCAAAAGTTCCTTCTATTCTCAAATTGAGTTCATTGTCTGTGTGTGTCCCATATGAAAATCTGTTGTTTTTGATGTTTGCATTATATACCAGAATAATATAAATTTTAAAGCTGGGGTAAATTTAGTAATCTCTTTTTTAGAGTATGTCTTCTAAATCATATCATTCTACTTATATTGTCCAAATTGACCTTAATAAATAAACCAAACCAAACTCATTGCCGTCAAGTTGATTCTGACTCACAGTGACCCTTTAAGACAGAGTAGAGATACCCCATAGGGTTTCCAAGGTGGTTAATTCTTCTAGAAGCAACTACTTCATCTTTCTCCCATGGAGGGGCTGGAAGGTTCAAATCACCGATGTTTTGGTTAGCAACTGAATGTTTTAACCACTACTCCATCAGAGCTTCTTATTCTTATTGTATGCACATTGCTATTGAGTCGATTTCTACTGATGATAGTGACCCCATTGGGTTTCCAAGCCAGTAAATCTTTACTGAAGTAGATTGCCTCATCTTCCTCTCATGGTGCAGCTGGTGGGTTTGAACCATGGACCCTGTGGTAAGCAGCCAAATAAATGCCTTACCCATTATGCCACCTGCCTTTACCTTATTATATAGAACAAGGGAAATAAAGCTAATTTTTAAATCCAATGCTCAAGCTGTTTTTTTTTTTTTAACATTTTATTTTAAATAGATGGAATTAATAATCTCTTGCTGTATAAATACCCTGAACTGAAATTTTCAGCATTCTCCTCTTTTAGTGACTCTATATTAGAAATGTGTCAAGTCTACTTTACTTCATAATTGAACTGATAATGTGAGTAAACATGTCAGTATCAGTTGATTTGCAGTGTCTGTGTGGAGAGTTTCCTCGTACTAAATGGAACATGTTGATACCCACTTGTTCAAGTATGGCTATTGGGAAGATCATGACCATTGTCTACTTTACATGGTATTAGAAGATGACTTGTCTTGCCTATTACTGTTTGCTATTTTATCAACTAGACTTGCAGTAGCATATGCAGAACCCAAGTGGTGTGTGGAGGGCAAATGTTTGTGAAAGGTAGAATGAGAAATACACACATACATACTAAATCAAAATGAAGTATATCATAAGGTTATCTAATGCACTTATGTTTTATCCATGTAGTCTCTACATGGACAAATAGTAGTCTCTATGACTCAATAAAGCTCCATGGTAAGTTGCAGTATTGCTCATGCTTTCCAGGGTGAGCCCCAGTTAGGAAGAGGGAAATTAGCAGAAAGGATTACAGCTGGTAATATTAATTCTTGTTTTGAAAACACATAGCCTGTAACTATTTCTATGCATGACCTTTTATCTTAAGCAATACTTTTAGGGTGCATTTTATTCCATTGCTTCAATTACAGAAATAGAATTTTTTACAGTAAAGTAGTTTATAATTATTTGTATGAAAAATATTTTGGCTTTTGAAGGCATAATTAATGGGAATCAATGGGGCTAGTTTCTTTAAATATTCTATATACAAACTGGTGGGCAGTATAATATTATTGTCTAGTGAAGAGATCAGAGCTAAAGGAAAAAACCCACTCATGATGCAGTTTGTGATTTTTGAATCACATTATAGAACATTATCACAGCATTAGTTCCTTCTAACTTGACAGTATTAGAAACTTATGATTTTTATTCCGCAAACAATAATCTTTAAAGAGTTAATCATGTTTGGTGGTTTTGGCGATGGTGGGTTTTGGGGATATGTGCTTTGAAAACTCAGCCCTCCTTTAAGGAAAATGCACTATTTCATAACTCTACTTTACTTGAAAGAGGAGGGCATTTTATTCTGCAGGTGTCCTAATTTTGCTTCTGGCTGGAGGGCCACTGAAAGATTTTCAGCCAAAACTGCAGTGAGAGATGGATATCTATTATGCATTAAGATGCTGAGATGCCTGTGAACTAAAAAGAGCTAATTTTACTGTTGAGCTGTAGTTAATAGCCTACCTGTGTCCAAATGCACACCTGCCATCCCTATACAAGTAGATGCAGACTAGAGCATTCATACTGGTGCTCTCTCACCTGATGTGGCTCCCATAGATTTTTATTAGGTCAAGCATCCTTATCCTTAGCTCAGCCCCCACCTGATCACCCATACTTGCCACCGGGGAAGTAGTTTTTCAGGCAACACACAGCTGAGATTTGGAAGATTGCCAAAGTCACGATTGCTGCTTTATCTTCCTGTGACTTGGAAAGAAAGCCATGGCATGAATTGAATACTCAAAGCTCTGTTCCTGCACAATGTGTAGTATATTATTTCAGTTATGCTTTTTACTGCTTCTTAGAGAATATTTTTCTTTTCTCAGAGAGTATACCCCCCTCTCCTCAATTTTCTCCCTTTAAAGAGGAAAAATGAAAGAAGGAGTCCAAAGTGTTTGGGAAGAACAGAATGTAGGCATTTATAATTCCATTAGAACATGGAATTTTAAAATATAAGGTAAGCATTGCTCCTTCATGTAACACAAGATTTATTATTCTAGAACAAAGGAGATGACCCCAAAATCTTGCAGCCTTCAAACAAAGTTCCTTAAAATGTAATTCAATTATTCAGTTGTATGAATGCATTTTAATATGTATTTATTCCTTAATGTGTCTGTTTTCAGAGAGTCTTGGATGTTTAAATTAAAGAGAAAATAATCTCTCCATTTTTGTGTATTTTCCATATAAAATATCATCCTTTTTCTTTTAGGTAAAATAGTTATCTTGTTCGATCAGATAGTCCCCAGCTATTTAATGTAATTGACAAATAAAAAATTTGAAATGTGGTTTTGAGATTTAAATGCAAATAATCATATTCAAGGTTTCATAAGTCTTATGGTAAACAATTTTATGTAAGTTATTTAATTCAGCATTTATAAATAAAACCCTTTTGCCTGATGATAATGATTTTTTTTTTTTACTTACTATCCTGAATTGTGGTTTTACTTGAGTGATCAGTAGTCAAATTCAACTGATAGCAACCCCATGTGATAGACTAGAACTGCCCCATAGGGTTTCCTAGGTTTAATTTTTACAGGAGCAGATTGTCAGGTCTTCCTCCTGGAGAACTTCTAGTGTGTTTGAACCATCAGCCTTTAGGTTAGCATTCAAGCATTTAGCCATTACACCACCATGGCTCCTTGTCTTGAAGTAGTGTAGAGATAAACAAAATTGTATAAATTGAAAGGACACAGAAAGAAAAATTCATAGGAGTTGGTGATGGAAGAATATGGAGGTGACATAGTTATTTAGTTATTCTGCTGTAACAGCAATACCATCAGCAGGTGGTTTTAACAAACAAATTTATTCTCTCACTATCTAGGAGATGAGAAGTCCTAGTCAAGAGTGCCAGCTCTAAAAGACAGTTTTATCTCTCTGTCAGCTGTGGGGAAAGGTCCTTGTCTCCCATCAATGTCTGTGGGCCTGGCATCCCATGGAGATCTCCATGTTTCTTGGCATCAGCCTTTCCCTGGGTCTTGGAGATTTTCAGCGCAAGGACGCTGGGTCCAGAGGATGCCCCCAGCTCTCATTTTTTCTTTCTTGTTGGTAGTCAAGTCTCCCTTATCTCTGCTCCCTTGTTTAAATGTCTTTTATATCTTAAGAGTAATTGACTCAACCTAATACTATAGATTGTATCCTACCTCATTAACATAGCTGTCTCTCACCCTGTGTCATTAACATCATAGAGGTTAGGATAACCTAGGATAACAATAAATGGGATAATTCTATCAGATTACAAAATGGAGGATGATTACATAATACTGAGAAGCAAGGCCTAGCCAAGTTGTAATACATATTTTTTTGGGGACAATTCAGTCCATAACAGGAGTTAAGGTATGCAAGCCTCCTAGGTTTCTAGTTTGTAACTTGGTTGGTGGTATCATTCACTGAGATAATATACTGCATGTATATCATGATAGTCAAGAGTGTCCTTGCAACAAAGTGTAAACTAATTTTCTTGCTTCAAAGAAAGGCAGGTCAATCTGTGCATTGCAGACTTAATTATTAGGAACAAATCTTTGAAGGAAAATGATGTCGTCAAAACAGATTTGGTATTCTAGCTGTGTGATGAAATTAAATTAAAAAATAGGATATTGGAAAATTATAATCAGAATGATTAAAACAAATTATACTCCACATTAAGATGCCTTAATCCTTTGACTTAAGCAATTACTCAGTTTTTGCAGTGTTGTTGTCTCAAAACATTCTCTAACTTAGAGAAAATATACTATATCATAACTCTTACTTATTGTTCTAACTTCTTGCCAAGCAATAGGAGCAGAGTTGTGCATTCAACATTGGCAAGATGATTGTCTGAATGTGACATTATCTGATGACGCTCAGAAAGCCTTTAAACATAAAAGTTACAGAGAAATGCTTCATTGCTTTCCTTAGATGGCATTTTTTTCTTTGAGTCTAAGCAAGACTAATGTTCTCAACTGACATGATGACACATCTAACCATGAAATGACAATAAAGTATATACAAAATGGGAGTAGGGACATGGCTAATAAAATGCAGTACCTTAATTTTTTTCTAAATACTTAGTTTGAGGTTGTTTTGAAGATAATGATGTTCAACTTGTAAATGTGTTGCATTGCTTTTGTTAGCAGTGATAGATCACCTCACTTTTGCCTTGACTCCTATATCTTAGAAAAATGATGGTATTTCTTAGTCTGTTCAGTTCAATTTAACAAACATTTATCGAGTCATTTCTCTGCACAAACTGCCTCTTATATGAACATAACTCAAAAAGTAAGAGAAGAACTTGAGAGTATCAGTTTAGGCAAATAATTAATTCCTGGTGATCAAAGCTAATTTATGATCTAATGAAAGAATTAAATATGTATATGTGTAGCAATATCACATGAAAGCAGTAGAACTTTGTGAAAGTTCCCAACTGGGAGATTCTAGTGCAGTAAGGAAAGAAATACTGTTCTTTCTTATACTGGTGAAGTTATTAATGACAACTTGCATCACAAAATAATAATGTTGATGTGTATTATACCATGAATAGTTGTGCTAAGATAGCTAACTCTGAGGTGTATTAAAAAGTGATTGAGGGGACAGTGACCTTAATTGTGGGATCATCAAAATTAAAAGAAATAAATAGATGTAGGGTTACAGGCCAGCTTAAATAGATCAAAAATAAATCAATTTAAGACAAATTGTATAATTTTTAAGCAAGAGAGAGTACCCAGACTAAATCAAGATCTCTTACTCTATAAATCATAAGTCTAATAACCAGTACATGCAGTTAATGTTTTTGTTAGGTGCCATCCGGTCTGTTCTGACCCATACTATACAATAGAATGAAATACTGGCCAGTCCTGCATCATTCTTTCAGTTATTGTTATGTTTAAGTACCCTCCAACCTGTGGGGTTCATTTTCCAGTGCTATATTGTTGTTGTTGTTGTTAAGTGTCGTCGAGTCGTTTCCGACTCATAGCGACCCCATGCACAGCAGAACGAAACACTGTCCGATCCCGCGCCAGCCCCACAATCCCTGCTATACTTGAGCCCATCATCGCAGCCACTGTATCAGTCTATCTCCTTGAAGGCCTCTCCCTCTTTCATCCACCCTCCACCCTACCAAGGAGCATTCCAACTGCACTTCTTCCAGGACAGATTTGTTTCAGCATTCTTCTCTAACACCACAACTCAAAAGCATCAACTCTTCTTTGGTCTTCCTTATTCATTGTCCAGCTCTCAAATGCATACAAGGCAATTGAAAATATCATGGCTTGGGTTAGGCGTACCTTAGTCTTCAAGGAGACATCTATGCTCTTCATCACTTGAAAGAGGTCTTTGCAGCAGATTTACCCAATGCAGTAGGTTGTCTGATGTCTTGACTACTGCTTCCATTAGTGTTGATTGTAGAACCAACTATTATGAAGTCCTTGACCACTTCAATCCTTTCTCCATCCACCGTGAAGCTATTTATTGGACCAGTTGTGAGGACTTTCATTTTCTTTATATTGAGGTGTAATCCATTCTGCAGACTGTAGTTTTTAGTCTTCATCAGTAAGTGCTTCAAGTCATCCTCACTTTCAGCAAGCAAAGTTGTGTCATCTGTGTATCGCAGGTAGTGAGTCTTCCTCAAATCCTGATGCCACATGCTTCTTCATATAATCCAGCTTCTCGGATTATTTGCTCATCATACAAATTCAGTAAGAATAGTGATAGGATACAACCTTGATGCACTGCCTTCATGATTTTGAACCATTCAGTGTGCCCTTGTTCTGTTTGAACTAGAGCCTCCTGGTCTATATACAGATTTCTCATAAATACAATCAAGAGTTCTGGAATTCCCATTATTCTCAATGTTATCGACAATTTGTCATGATCCACACAATCAAATGCTTTTGCATAGTCAATAAAACACAAGTAAACATCTTTCTGGTATTCTTTGCTTTCACCTAAGATCCATCTGACATTAGCAATGTTATCCCTTGTTCCACATCTTCTTCTGAATCCAGCTTGCATTTCCGGAAGCTCTCTGTCAATATAGTGCTGTACCTATTTTTGAATTATCTTCAGTAAGATTTTACCTGCATGTGATATTAATGATATTGTTTGATAATTTCCACATTCTGTGTGCACACCTTTATTTGGAATGGGTACAAATACAGAATCTTCCAGTCGGTTGGCCAGGTAGCTGTCTTCCAAATCTCTTGGCATAGCCATGTGCCTTCAGAGGAGCATCCATTTGTTGAAATATCTCAATGGGTATTTCGTCAGTTCCTGGAGCCTTTCTCCTCTCCACTTCCTTCAATACAACTTCCACTTCTTACTTCAGTACTATTAGTTCTTGATCATATACCATTTCCTGAAATGGATTAGCATTGGCCAATTCTTTTTGATACAGTGGCTCTGTGTATTCCTTCCATCTTCTTTTGATGCTTCCTGCAACATTCAATATTGGCCCATAGAATCTTTCAATATTGCAACTTGAGGCTTAAATTTTTTCCTCAGTTATTTCAGCTTGAGAAATGCCAAACGAGTTCTTAACTTTTCGTTTTCTGACTCCAGGTCTTTGCACATTTCATTATAGTAATTGGCTTTCTCTTTCCAAGCTGCTCTTTGAAATCTTCTGTTCAGCTCTTTTATCTTGTCATTTCTTCCATTTGCTTTAGCTACTCTCTGCTCAAAGGCAAGTTTCAGAGTCTCTTCTAACATCCATTTTGGTCTTTTCTTCATTTCCTGTCTTTTTAATTACCTTTTGCTCTCTTCATGGATGATGTTGTTGATGTCATCCACAATTCCTCTGATTTTTGGTCACTGGTATTCAAAGCATCAAATCTATTCTTTAAATGGTTTCCAAATTCAGGATGGATATTATCAAGGTCACATTTTAGCTCTCATGGGCTTGTTTTAATTGTCTTCAACTTCAGCTTGAACATGCATGATAGCAGTTAATGGTCTGTTCCACGGTCAGCTCCTGGCCTTGTTTTGGCCAAAGATATTGAACTTCTGCATCACCTCTTGCCACAGATGTAGTGAATCTGATTCCTGTGTGTTCCATCTGGTGAAGTCCACATGTATAGTCATTGTTTATGTTGTTGAAAAAAAGACATTTTCAGTGAATAAGTCGTTGGCCTTGCAAAATTCTGTCATGTGATTTCTAGCATTATTTCTGTTACCAAAGCCATATTTTCCAACTATTGGTAACTTTTTTGTTTCTACCTTTTGCATTCCAGTCCCCAGTGATAATCAACACATCTTGATTTCATGTTCAGTCAATTTCAGACTGCAGAAGTTGGTAGAAATCTTCAATTTTCTCATCTTTGGCTTTGGTGGCTCATGCATAGATTTGAGTAGTACTATTAACTGATCTTCCTTGTAGGCATATGGATATTATCCTATCACCAACAGCATATATCTTGTTCAGGGTAATATCTTGAAACATCCTTTGTGGTGATGAATGCCACACTATTCCTCTTCAATCTGTCATTCCCAGTATAATAGCATCTTTAATATGAAGAATGCCTGTTGCAGTACATTGAAGTATTGGTTACTTTCATTTACATGGCTTATTTAGCACTCTTTTGTCATCTATTCCACAAACATCTCTTTAGTATTTTATTTTAGCTCATAAATACACAAGAGTAACTCACATGTCGGATCTTTGTGTCTAATGACTTCAGCAGTAGAAAAGAATGAGAGTATAGTCTGACTACCACACTTCCATCATTCTGTTAGGATGGATTATAAGGATTTCATTTTTTTTGAATCCACAATCAATGCCTGTAGAATCAGCAGCCAAGAAATCAAAAAACATATTGCATTGGGCAGATCTGCTGCAAAAGACTAAGTGTTAAAAATTTCATGTGACTACAGTGGCTGATGAACCCAAGATTGGCAGGCAATATAGCAGGCTGCTAGCTTTGGAGTCTTACAAACGCAAAATCAGCAGGTAAGATGGCAGAATGTTGGTTCATAAGCTGTGAACGCAAAAATCCCAAGGCCACTGTTTCAAATCCAAGAAACAGAGATGATGATGAGCCAGATGCAGGATCCAGATGGAGCAAAAAGCCAAAGAACTTTGTCAAGATGTCCATATAAGCATATTTGAAGCAGGCCATACCCCTAAGGAAAATCCCTTTCAAATGAGTGGCTATTCCTAGCACATCTTATCATGGAGGTAATTACATGATATCAAATCTCATCATGGGGGGAATGACTACATCATAAATGCTAAACCACTGAGAATCACGTCCCAGCCAAGTTGACACATAGCCTTAACTGTCATAGTGCATAAGGACAACCTAAGAAGAATTGCTGTGTTTGAATTACAGTGTTGGAGAGGTGAATATGCTATGGACTACTAGAATGAACAAATGTATCTTGGAAAAAGTACATCCAGAATACTCCTTTATAAGTGAAGATGACAAGACTTTGTCTCATGTACTTTGGACATGTTATCTGGATGGACCAGTTCCTGGAGAAGGACGTGATGCTTGGGAAAAGGTGTAGTGTCATTGAAAAAGAGGAAGACCCTCAATGAGATGGATCGACACAGTGGCTGCAACCCTGGGCTTAGCAGAGCAGTGATTCTGAGGATGACACAGGACCAGGCAGTATTTCATTCCGTTATACATATGGTTGCTATAACAATCCCATGCTATAATGGTGGAACTGTCCCATTAGGTTTACTTGGTTGTAATTTAATGGAAGGAGATTCCCAGGTCTTTCTCCCACAGAGCTGCTGGATGGATTTTTGCTTTTATTGGTTCATTATTATACTAGAATAAGACATTAATAGGGGAAACTGGGCCTGGGGTATATAAGACCTCTTTGCTGTCTTCACAGTTTTCCTATAAATCTATATTTTAAATTAAAATAATAATAATAATGTAATGCTCTTGTTTGACCAATGTTTGTTGTTGTTGTTCTTATGTGCTGTCAAGTCGGACCTGATTCATAGCAACCCCTCCTTGGGTTTCCGAGGTGGTATTACTATGGAAGTAGATTGCCCAACCTTCCTTCCAAGCAGTGGCTGGGGAGCAATGTTAGTGGAGTGGGTAAGTGCAGGGCTGACTCTTAAAAAGACAAGTGCAAACAATACCCCTCCTAATCCTCGTGTATTAGTTTTCTAGGGCTAAAGTAACAAATTGCCAAAAACTGGGTAACTTCAAACAGTGGAAATTTATTCCCTCCCAGTTTTGAAGGCCACATGTCTAAAATGAAGGCCACACTCCCTTCAGAGGCTTCAGCAGAGAATCATTTGTTGCCTCTTACAGCTTCTGGTGGCTCCTGGCGTTCGTTGGCTTGTGGATATGTTACTGAGATTTCTGCCATCTGTCTTCACGTGGCATGTACCCTGTGTCTATTTCTCCTTTTCTGTCTCTAATCATGACAGTGTTCATTGAATTCAGGGCCCACTCCAGTCCAAGATGTCCACAACTTAAGACTCCTACCTTAATCACATCTGCAAAAATCCCTTATTCCAATTCAGTCACATTCTGGGGCTCCTGATGGACATATATTTTTGAGGGCTATTATTTAACCCATTACACCATAGCGTATTTATAAGGTGTTCAAACACCTGAATTAACATGGCAAAAGAAGGCTTTAGAAAAATAAGCTTTCCTGCAATGTTAGAGAATACACTATCTATGAAGTATGAAAAATGGCTTGACAATGGTGATTATAGTGTTGTTGTTTTTGTTAATAGTTGCCATCACATCAATTCTGATTCATAGCCATCCCAAGTGACCTTACGTGTGCAGAGTAGAACTGCTCCACAGGGTTTTCAAGTGATCTTTCACAAGCAGATCTCCAAGCTTGTGTCCCAAGGCACCAGTGAGTAGATTCGAACCACCAGCATTTTGGCTAGTAGTCCAGCACATAAGCTTTTGTAATACCTAGAGACACCTGATATATAATAGCAAACAAACAAACAAAAACCTCACTGCCCTAGAGTCAGTTCTGACTCAGTGAGCCCTCTTTGGATTTCTAAGGTGGTATCTCTACAGAAGTAGATTTCCCAGTCTTCCTTCTGAGGAATGGCTGGTAGGTTTGAACTGCCAGCCTTCTGGTTAGCAGTCAAATGCTTTCGATACTATGCCACAGGCAATATTTATTATGCTCTACTAGGCTAGTCACTGATAGTATTCTACCAATATTATCTCTTTTAATCTTCATACTGCAATTATCTTTGTTACACATTTAGGAAATGCAGCAACTGAGAAGTAAAGAAACTTACCTAAAGTCACACACCTGCTAAGTTTTAGATATGTATACTGGAATTGTTAAAATACTGTAAAGAAAATGTGTAGCCACCATTTGTATAAGTCCCTGTATAGAACTTGAGGTTTGCACTTTGTGGCTTAAAGCCATGGGGAACCACTGAATGTTTTTTTTTAATTTCTTGTGAAGAAGTCTCATCAGTCCATTTTTCTGGGGGTTTCTTGTAGCAGAGATAAATACTGCTTTTCAATTCATAGGGTTTCGTGTAGAATTCCACCTCATTTATACAGACGTCTTCCAATCTACTCTTGTCTTTCCTATTAAATTCCTGTTTTCCTCTTAAACGATTTTACTTTCTTATTTAAGTTTTACTGTCATTCGAATTGCACTTCCCCAACACACACACATACATACACACACACACGTGCCTACATGTGCATGCTTTTTTATCCATTTAATATATTCTTTATAATGTCTTCCCTTAAAAAGTTAAAACTTCCATCTTAATAACCTAAAGACTTATAATCTCTTTAAGCAGAGCATTTGTAGAGCCTATTAAAGTGTGTAATGCCAACTAAATGTATATGATGAAATAAGTGATTCAAGTAGAACAATTAACAGATGGCAGGAACAATTATATATTCATATTCCTGGCCAACAGCATTTGGTAGATATAATTACCTTACAGGTGTTAACTGCCCTTCTATCATGAAATGAGACATCTCTGAACACTAGAAAGGTTCAGTTAAATGATTAATGGTCACAAATTAGTAAAAAAAAAAAAAATTCTACTGGCTCATTTTTTAGACATGAATCAGAAAGCTAAATTCAGTTCTTGGAGTCTAATTCAAAGTTCAGAAAAAGTGAAACTTAAGCAGGAGAGCAGGTGTGGTATAATCTTAGCATTGATTGCTGGGGAGGGAGAAAAAACACGAACTTTAAAAGACATTTAAAATTTGCTCAACATTTTGAAGGTACAAAGTCCAAAAAGGCAGTCATTTAGGGAAAAGGGAGCAGCTGTTATGAAGTACTCCTTTGAGTTTCTGTAATTAACTGAGTTTCATACGCAAAGTCACATTATCATGCTGTTTAAAAAAAAAAAATTAAAAGAGTTTTCTGTGTGGCAAGTTTGTAGTTAATAATTCTTTATCATCCTAAAACTATTATAACAAAATGAGGAGAAAGTATAATTTTTAAAGTTTTTCTTAAAATGTTTTCATCGTTTTAACTAACTATATTAAAAACAAAGATAGCCAAACACACATAAACACACTAGATCCGTGAACCATTGTCACTTTATTTTCCTATTATGAAGAATAAATACTTGATACTTAAGTTAAACGTTTCTGTCAGTTGCGGTTCTCAGCCTAGGGAAATATTAAGTGAATTTCAGACTCCACTGGGAATAATATTCTCTAAAATAGTGAGGTTACCTTCCTTCAGTTCTACCTGTCAGACAACTCTGAATCTTTTAATTTGAGCTATCTTAATTTAATGCTTATATTCTTGTCTTATCTTTTTCCATTTATTTGTTTTTGTTATTACTATTTTATACATTAATAGTTTCACAGTTATTTTGAAAAATCTTTGAATACCAATTTTAATTTTTTATGCATTTTATTTACTGCTGCACAGTTGTAAATTCTCAATAAATATTTTTATTGACTGGTAAAAACTTAAGGAGCTCTGTGACATAGTGCCTAAGGCATTTGACCACTAACCTGAAGGTTGGGAGTTCAAACCTACCAGCCGCTTTGCAGAAGGAAGACCGGGCAATCTACTTCCCTAAAGATTTACTGCCTCAGAAACTCAATTGGGATCACTATGAGTTGGAATTGACTTGATGGCAGAGGGAGTGTGGGTAAATATTTATTTTAAATAACTTTTTAAAATTATTTCTTCTACTTCTGTAAAAGTAAAATAGACTCATTCCTCTAAAAATTGTTTAAAAAAACATTTTGGTTAGTAGATCTCACTCATTAAAAAAAAAAGACTAATAATATAATTTTAAGGTTGTTAAATTGTTCACCTAATACACATAGGTAGATATGGAAGACATATTTCTTATGCTGTAGTCTCTTTTTCCACATAAGAACAAGTTAGATTTTTAGTAATGTAAATTTTATCACATTCATGATTATATGGAATATATTACAGCTTTGTTTCTGTGACTGTATTCTCTATGAGACCAGTTGAAATCAAATATAAGCTAAAATCCTCTTTATAATTTATATTGAAAGCAGTCTTTGATTTTCTTAAAAGTGCTCACCAGTAAATCTGTTGCATCAGTACTCCTTTTTTTCTTGTGCAGTTAGGCACATTACTTTTCTTCTGTGTTCATAGTGAATATTCACTGAATAAAGCAATGTTTCCACTCATGTTACATACATACAATCATCATCGTACCTGCTTTCTAGATTAAAAGTTTATTAATACATTAGCATTAAAAGACTGTCCTTATACCCACATGGTAATATGTATCTGGGTCATCTTGATAGATTTTGAGTAGTGGAATTACATAGTCCTTAAAAGAGAAAAGGGAGAGAAATCTGAGACTGAGATAAAGACATATGTAGAAAGATGAATTATTAAAAAAAAAAAAGTTTACATTTTCACATAGAAAGGTATGATAGTACCTTTAAGAATATTTGTTTAGGAGTTGCAGTAAGATGGCAGAATAGGCAGACAGACTGCACAGACCCTCTTCAATGAAGAAAAGGAGAATCAGTTAACACAGAAACGGAGGATGATCTGGAGCCCTCTGCTTTGAAGGAAAGCGTATAGACGTGGACTAAACTCCAACTAATAGAAGAACCTGCATAAAAACACCGAAAAGGGAGACATACAGAGCTGTGGTCTGTTGGCAATCCTCACGGCACTAACAGCTTGGATGTTGCCAAGTGATGTTAGGATCTAGTACTTGACCTAACAGTCAGCTCTGCTAGCCAGGGGCTGCACAGAGGACTGCACTGGTGGCTGGTGAATGAAGGGGGGCTGCAGTGAGGAGGAAGGCAGACTGAGCTGTGGATATTTGCCTGTCCAGAAGGCACAGCCATTTTGAATGATTACAAGCAGTTTGACCACTTTGGATATTTAAAGTGACAGTGTTCTCCCAGATTTGCAGGACTTAAGAATAGGCTCCACTTGCCTAGAACCACAAGGAGATTCAGGACACAAACGACTGGAGAGATGCGATATTCCTCTTGTTATTCTTACACCCCATACTGTCTTGGTGAGCAGAGGTGCAGCTATCCCTCACTCCCACCCACCTTCTGGGCCAGCAGGAATTCCATCCCAGTCTGTGTGCT
>NW_006921754.1:5970159-5971714 GCF_000298275.1 Orycteropus afer afer | reverse complement strand
CTCAAAAGGAAAACTACAGACCAATATCCTTGGAAGGAAGGTTGGGCAATCTACTTCTGTAGTGATACTGCCTCGGCAACCCAAGGAGGGGTCACTTTGAGTTGGGTCTGACTCGACAGCACATAACAACAACAATATCCCTCAGGAATATAGATGCAAAGATATTCAACAAAATCCTAGCCAATAGTCTCCAACAACATATTAAGAAAATAATTCATTATGACCAAGTGGGAATCATATCAGGTATGCAAGGATGGTTCAACATTAGAAAAACAATCAACGTCATCCACCACATAAATAAAGGAAGAGAACTACATGATCGTATCAATTGATGTGGAAAAGCATTTAATAAAATCCAACACCATCCTGATCAAAACCCTCAGCAAAATAGGAATAGAAGAGATGTTCCTCAATATAACAAAGGTATATATGCAAAATGAACAGCCACCCTAATTCTCAATGAAAAGACATAAACCATTCCCCTTGTGAACAATAACCAGACAAGGATGCCCTCTATCACCACTTCTATTCAGCATTGTATTGGAAGTTCTAGCCAGGGCCATAAGGCAAGAAAGGGAAATCAAAGGCATCCATTTTGGGAAGGAAGAAGTCAAACTATCCCTATTTGCTGATGATATGATCCTATACCTAGAAAACTCAAGAGACTCAGTCAAAAATCTTCTGGAACTAATTGAGAGATTTAGCACCATGGCACAATACAAGGTCAACATCTAAAAATCAATTGGATTCCTCTACACCAACAAAGAGGTTGATGAAAAAGAAATAAGGAAATCAATACCAATTACAATAGCTACCAAAAAAAATAAAATACCTGGGGATAAATCTTATCAGTAACACAAAAGAACTGTACAGAGAAAATTATAAAAGACTACTTTAAGAAACCATAAGAAATCTACATAAACGGAAGAACATACCATGCTCATGGATAGGAAGATTGAATTGTGAAAATGTCATTTCTACCCAAACCAATCTATGCATTCAATGCATTCCCAATCCAGATCCCATCAACATTCTTTAAAGATATGGAAAAAACAATTACTAACTTTCTATGGAAAGTAAAGAGACCTCAGATAAGCAAAGCAATATTGAAGAAAAAAACAAAGTAGGAGGTCTCACACTGCTGGATCTTAAAACCTACTATACAGCCACAGTAGTCAAAACTACCTGGTACTGGTACAATGACAGACATATAGACCAATAGCATAGAATTCAGAACCCAGAAATAGACCTATGTTAGGCTGATCTTTGACAATGGGTCTAAATGCATTAAATGGTGAAGAGAGTGTTTCTTTAATAAATGGTGCTGGTAAAACTCATATCCATTTGCAGAAAAATGAAACAAGATCTTTTCCTAACACCATACACAAAAACTAACCACACATGGATCAAAGACTTAAATGTGAAATCTAAAACTATGAAGTTCCTCAAGGAAAAACTGGGGCACATTTTGAGGCCCTAATATATAGCATAAATAGACTATGAAGCATAACCCAAAATGCACAAATAGTAGAAGAGAAACTAGATGAATGGGACC
>NW_006921754.1:5968433-5970059 GCF_000298275.1 Orycteropus afer afer | reverse complement strand
GGAAAAAATATTTGACAATGACATATCTGACAAGGGACTTATCTCTAGAATTTATAGAAAGCTCTAAAACCTCAACAGCAAAAAGATAAATAATCAAATTAAAAACTAGGTGCAGAAGACACAAATAGATGCTTCACCAAAGAGGATATTCAGGTGGCCAGCAAACATGAAGAAATGCTCATGGTGATTAGCCATTAGTGAGATGCAAATTAAAACAACAATGAGATACCAACTTGCCCCAGCACTAGTAAATAATATGACAGAAAATAACAAATGCTGATGAAGAAGTGAAGAGATTGGGACTCCCATATACTTCAGGTGGGACTGTAAAATGGTACAACCACTGTGGAAAGCAGTATGACGATTCCTTAAAAAGTTAGAATTAGAAATACTATTTGATCCAGCCATTCCATTACTAGGTATATATCCTAAAGAAGTGAGAGCCAGAACAAGAACAGATATATGCACACCCATGTTCATTGTAGCACTATTTACAATAGCCATAAGATGGTAACAATCTAGGTGTCCATCAGCAGAAGAATGGAATTACCAAACTATGGTATATCCACGCAATGAAATACTGTGCAACCCTAAAGAATCACATAGAATCCATAAAACACCTTGTAACATGCATGAGTTTTGAGGACATTATGGTGAATGAAATAAGTCAATCACAGAAGGACAAGTATTTTATTTATTTATTTATCTATCTATCTATTTATTTATTTATTGTTGTTGTTGTTGTTGTTGTTGTTGTTGTTATCTGCCATCGACTTGGACCCAACTCATAGCAACCCCTCCTTGGGTTTCCAAGGCAGTATCACTATAGAAATAGATTGCCTGACCTTCCTTCCGAGGAGTAACTGGTGGGTTTGAACCACCAGCTTTCTGGTTAGCCGTCAAGTGTCTTTGGCACTATGCTACCAGAGCTCCCCTACCCTTTTATTAGTCCAATATTTTTAAAAGTCAAGGAAAAGTTTATATAGGGAAGGAAATATTCTTTGCCGGTACCAGTAGTGGGAGGGGAGGGGAGGAAACACTGTTAGATAGGTAGAGAAAAATACTGATTTGGGTGAAGAGGTGGGCAATGTACCAAATGTGAGTGATCAGTACAGTGGCATTGAGGAAGAAGACATAGAGAGGTCCATGGAAGGTACAGACAACAAAGAAGAACCCTTTTGCACATACAGTACTGGATTATCATTGAAGGCAAACATTGATATATGAGTGGATAAATGGGTGGACAGTCTGAACTAATAGGTATGTGTGTTCAGGGAGATTGTGCCCATGACCATGGATAGAGTTGATAGACAATGTTTCTATAAGTGCAGTTGTATGTTCTGTAAGAATTTCTAGGTATATAGAAGAGCTGACAAGGGACATGGTTGTAGTCACTCCTTGGCCACAGTCAGCTGTTGCTTGAACAATGTCTCTTAGAAAACCACCACATATTCCAGTGAGTCTGGGCCGTTGCAGCGAATCCCACCATTCTGACACCAATTGCTTGAACAATGTCTCTTAGAAAGATCAGCACGAGGCTGGTCCCCATGAGGCGGAGGTCAAAGATGTCCCAAATGTCCAAACTACCATGCCACTCCATCATCTCAGACATTAACCCCTCCTCCT
>NW_006921754.1:5965385-5967054 GCF_000298275.1 Orycteropus afer afer | reverse complement strand
TTTTTTTTAGTTTGTTTGTTTTTGCCTGTTTTAAAATTATTCCTCTCCCCCCCATCCTTTTTATTGTTATTCTTTCCTCTTTACTGATGAGGTTCTAGTTTTCAGCTCTTTCTCTATTCCCTATTCCTAGTTCCCATTTTTTTTCTTTCTCGTTCTTAACCTCATTCCTTGTTTTCCTTTTTGTATTTTTTGAAATTTTTTCTACATTATTCCCCTACTCTACCTTTTCATCTTATTGCCCTCTCCCAGATATTATGCTTTTTTAAAAAATTTTCTTGATGATGATTCCTGTGTATTTATGTGGAATGTTTTTGTCCACTTGCATTTACTCTGCTGATGGTTTTTCAATGGTTGTTTTCTCTAATTGAGTGGGAGACAGCAACAGTCCCATGGGACATAGCTACACCCACACCTCCTGCAGCTGTACTTACTATGTGAGAGACAGCACTTCCTTCTCCACCAACTGGCCAATGATAAATGACCACCAAGAAGAGCCTGACTCACCCTTAGCTGCTCTTCACAAACAGTTAACAAAGACCTAAATACAACAACATCACAATGTCTTGGAGACAACAGACTTTCACTGTCCACACAAAGAAGCAAGATAAAGTAGTAAAAACAAGGGAGCAGGATACAGACCCAGAACAAATCCCTGAAGAAGAAGCAACATTGGAACTTCCTGATAAGGAATTCGGAAGAATTATATGTAGGTATCTTCAAAGGACTGAGAGACAGATCAAGGAAAACAGTGACAAAATTGAGGAAAACATACACAAAATCCTAGAACAATTTCAGAAGAAAATACAATAACAAAATTACAAAATAAATGAGAGAGTAGAAATGATACAAAATCTACAGATTTGGAGAAATCCAGAAGATTAATACTAAATTTTCAGAAATAGATAACACATTGAAAGGGCAAAGGAGTAGAATTGAATCAATGGAAGACAAAATTAATGAGATTGAAGACAAATACCTCAATACATCTTTGGAAAGGGATCAATCAGAAAAAAGATTTAAAAAATTGAAGAAAGCCTAAAATTCATGTAGGATACCATCAAAAGGAATAAGCTATGTATCATTGGCATTCCAGAAGAAGAGAAAAAGAAAACCACTGAAAAAATTGTCCAATATTTGTTGGAGGAGAACTTCACTGATCTGATGAAAGAGGAGATTATATCCACTCAGTAAGTCAAACAAAGGCCAAGCAGGATAAACACCAAAAGAAAATCACCAAGACATATAATAATCAAACTCATCAAAACCAAAGACAGAGAAAGAACCCTGAAAGCAGCATGGGAAAAACAAAAAAGACACTTAAAAAGGACAAGCAATAAGAATAAGCTCTGATTCTTCAGCAGAAACCATGCACGTGAGAAGGCAATTGGATGGTATATATAAAGAGAAAAATTTCCAACCAAGAATTATATACCCCACAAAATTGTCCCACAAATATGATGGTGAAATTAGGAGATTTCCAGATAAGCCAAAATTAAGGGAATTTGTTCAAACCAGACCAACACTGCAAGAGAATACTAAAGGAAGTTCTTTGAAAAGAGAACCAAAAATAGCAAACAATAACCGACCATTAATATATAAGATGACATAACCCAGAAACCAACTCAGCTATGGAAGTGTCCAAAGTAAAATAAGCTTAGAAGATTGTAAA
>NW_006921754.1:5955047-5959755 GCF_000298275.1 Orycteropus afer afer | reverse complement strand
TGTCTTCCAGTCAAACAAAAGACAGGTATATGAACTGAACATTTACTTTAGGTAGATACACTCCTTGAAGAGAACAATCATGGGAGAATAGAAGGGCTGTGTGTGCATAGGGATAGCTCAGGGGGCAGGAGTGCATGGAGGGAAGGACACAGGGAAGAGGTAGCTATGGAGAGGAAGTGGGAGGGGAGCTGTTGCATTGTGGGAAATTTCTGTCAATGTCATGAAACAAAGTGTATGTGAACTGCTGTATGGAAAGTAAATTTGCTCTGCAAACTTTCACCCAAATCACAATTTAAAAAAAAAAATAGAATTGTTTAATCATGAGGAGGAAATTCCAGAATAAGATTGGAAGTATATCTCAACTTTTTACAATATCTGTAAGAATAGATTTGCATAGAAGAATGGTGGAATTGGGGTACAAAAATAATTAACAGTAGTTGTCCTTGAAATTTGGTCGTGCAATGCCTAAGGCATTTGACTTCTAATCAGAAGGTTGGCAGTTCAAACCCCCCAGCTGCTATGTGGAAAGAAGATAGGACAGTCTACTTCCATAAAAATTTGATCAATGGCAGTGAGTTTGGTTGTTTTCTTTTTTTGCCCTTGTAATTAGAATAAAATGGAAATTTGTATACTGAGAACAAAATACTATAAAACTGAAATGTAAATCAGTTCACCACATTTCAGCTAAGAACATCTTTTCAGATTTATCAGATTATAGGATAATATCGAAGAATCATACTGCCTATGTCCAGTTCCGACACTGTGACCTTGGATAAAGTATTTAACTTCATTTCTAATAAAGTGATAATTAATAAGGAATAACCTTATATGGTTATTTTAGGAATTAGGAAATATTATGTAAAAGACTAAAATGTACCTAATCAATAGTTGTTACTCATTACATGGTTTCATTAATTCATTTAAAAAAATATGTTGAAAGGTTCAATTAAAAATAGGAATGTCTGGCATGAATATGTTTACAGCTTTTCTTACAATTATGCAGTTACTGATTTTTCCTTTTATTTTAGACCTTCACGTTACTGTGAAATTAAGAGGGAAGCAGAGAAAACCATGACTGAGAAACTTATATAAAACTGAGTTCTTTCTCTTTCGGGATAAAATCAATTTGGTCCTTGAGTAAATTTATTTTACTAGCTATTACTTTCTCATAGACAGGTTTAGCTTACTCTTGGGAATAACTGCCAAAGTTTGCAGCACTATTAGAAATAAATCCATTGAGAAAATATTTTCAAGCCAGTATTATATAGTTCTGAATTATTTCAGTATACCTAAGGAAGAAGGTAAATATTCAGAAGTTTTCATGTTTTAAAAGACTTTGCATTTGGAGAGTAAAATTGAGATTTAAGCATCAATTCATCTAAAAAGGAATGTTTATTGAAAAGATACCATTCTGATCTTTGAGAATTTTATTTAAAGGAATTAACACCCAAAGAAGTGTAGGTTTTGAAAAATATCCATGCTTATCAAATTTTATTTTAGTTACATTTTCATTATCACGTTGTAAAAACTATTTTATTAGGAGAAAAAGGCTCATATAAGTAAGTTTTGGTAGGAAATTAGATTCCATTTAATTAATGGATTATGCATTAGTCTAGCAGATGGGTGAAATTTTAATTTACTCATTTCACTTAAATTGTTCCCCTGGCTTTTTCTAAACAGCTGACTTATGCTATTAGGATATTTAAATAATGTTTCTGACTGTTCTGTTCAAGTTTAAATAGAACTTTACCTGAGAGAAATACAATAAATGAAGTAGCTTAACAAATGATATATCTGAGGAAGGGATGTGTTATTATGGTTCAGCTATTTAAAACTGTACAATGGATAGAAAATTCTAGAAATAAATGGCTTAATTCACAATGAAAGAGGTTAATAGGGGGCGTGCCCTTAGGATCAATTTTAGGAGTGATGGTATTAAATCTATTAATGATTCGAAGACAAGATGGGGAAATTTTATTGAAGTCATCATTTTGTTTACCATAATAAATATGGGGGAAAGATCAAGAAACTCAAAGTTATTATAAACAGAAAAATGAAAATGATCAATTCCAAACTTCTGACTGTCCCATATATATGCTAATGGTTCAGAGGAAATGGTAAGGAAAAATTTTTCTACCTTTATTGTGAATATAGGACAAGTAATTTGAGCAATTAAGTTCTCTTTTTTCTGTATTCTGTACCCTGTATTCATTAAATAGAAGTCTCTATATTGAAGAAAATACATGTACATATATACATACATATATCCTAATGCTGGATTTAGAGTAAAACTGTTTTCTGCTTTAATTTCTTAGGTCTAGTGGGATAGTTGAGTCTAATGTAAGGTATTTGTGCCACACAAATAAGCCACATTGCACGTCCATGGCAACGTAATACATTGTCATTAGTTGCAAGTTGAGCTACAGATCCCTGTACTGGAAAGTCTGATGGATAGGAGAATAGATGGAGTTATTTCAATCATAGGTAACTATGACTATTACTTATTGGCATCATTGTTCACCTGTGAATATTGTAATCAAAGAAACCTTTGGATATGTGTGAATTCCTTCTACTTGTCACACTCAGACAGTCTCATTTTCTGGCTCTCAGGTTATATTTTACCCAATCTCAAATGAATAGCGTAGTTGTGAAAATACAGGAAGATTCAACATAATATTATTGGTGTTGTTAGGTGTCGTCGAGTGATTTCTGCCTCATAACAACCCTGTGTACAACAGAACTATACGCTGCTGGATCCTCAAAATCATTGTTATATTTGAGCCTATTGTGTCTGTCACTGTATTGTTCCATCTCATTGAGGATCTTCCCCTTTTTTGCTGACCCTCAACTTAGAAAACTTCATGTCCTTCTCCAGGGACTGGTATCTCCTGAAAAAATCAAAAGTATGTGAGGCTAAGTCTTTCCATCATTGCTTCTAATGCGCATTCTGGCTGTACTTTTTTCAAGATGCAGTTGTTCGTCCTTCTGGTAGTCCATGGTGTGTTCAGTATTCTTCACCAGTACCATAATCCAAAGACATAATTTCTTCTTTGGTCATCACATGCATAGGAGGTGATTGAAAATGCAGTGGCTTGGGTGAGGTGCATCTTCGTCATCAAAGTGATACTTGCTTTACAACACTTTAAAGAACCATTTTGCAGCAGATTTGCACAATGCAAAATGCCATTTGGTTTCTGAACTGCTGTTTCCATGGGGGTTGATTATAGATCTAAGTAAAATGAAATCCTTGACAATTTTAATATTTTCAGTAGCACAGTATGAATGCTTATATCCTCAAAATTATACAATATGGGGAAAAAGCACATAGATATTTATTGGTGAAAATAAGGCCAGTTACATCAAATACAGAAAGCAGTAAAATAAATATAAATGTGAAAATTATAAAATATCATCTTTAGGTAACATTTATTTCTGTAGCCAATATGGTCAAACTTACTAACTTGAGATTGGTTCTTCTAAAGCATAAGAGTATGCACAACTATAAATGCTATACTTCTCTCAGCTGTATTGCCTACCCAATTTCTTTTACTCCATTATTATTGTATATACATTGAAACCCTCCCACCCCCAGTTTGCAATCACACGAATCTAGTATAGAAAATTGGTTTTTCACACTGCATGTTACAGAACTGTATGTCTTCATTTGGTCACATGAATACCGTCATCCAGATCTGGAATTCAGATATCTTAGTTCATCAAAACAGGTTTCTATTCCCTTGATTAATATAATTGTTTTAAAAATTAGTGCTGTACATTTGAAATTCTTAAACAAGATTTTAATAATAACAAGTATATTTCTTCATATATTGTCACTCAACACAAGATCCATTTTCTACCACCATTTTATAGATGAGCAAACCGATGGCGAGGAAGGTTATATAACTTGCCCATGGTTAAGCTGCTAATCTGGGGCGACATTTGAACGAGCAGTCCAGGTCTAGACCCCTTGCTCTTATCCAGTGCATCATATTGCCGCTTGCTAGTTTAGGTATAGAGTTGTGAATTTCCTTTACAGTTTTATTTCCTTTTATTTATTTGGTTGAGCCACATCATATCTGTTTGAAAGATTGTTTTGTAGACTTCAGATTTTTCCCAGATATAAAGCTATCAGAATACTAAAATGTATTTGTAGCAAGACCTTTTCATAATCAAGGAATAAATCAAATGACTTGATATTTTCGAAAGAATCAGGTCATATCTGTTCTACATTTAAACATATAAAATAATCACTAACAATAAGTAAAGCAAGACAAGAGGTATATAATATTATTTCTGTAAGGTTGTGGGTCCTACATCTAAAGATAGTTCTAGGTTCTAGTTAACCTTAATCTATCCCTGATGAGTAATAAATACTGTAAATAGAAAAAGAGGGATTAGAACATTAAATGAAGAAGAAACTATTGGAAGCATCCCAGATCTTAGCATAACAAAAATAGAAGTTTTGTGAAAAGCAAAAGATAGCATTGAAGGAAGCTGTGACTTGAAAATGTATTAGCAGTAATCTGTACTTAGTTCTGGGGAATAGTATTGAAGAGTATTCCCCAGAACTAAGAGTCAGGCAGAGAACTGAGAGAAATCCTACTTGTGACTTCATACTGTTCTATGTATTGCTTCTGCATTAAACAACACAATACCTTTTTAACTTAGTGACTCCCCACAACTTCTGTATGTGTGTGTGTGTGTGTGT
>NW_006921754.1:5944165-5954568 GCF_000298275.1 Orycteropus afer afer | reverse complement strand
GCTCCAGGAAGCATATATCTGGAATGCTGTTTTTTCCAGTTTGTTCCTCGGATAGTGTTTTCAATCACAAAGTAAGGCATACATGTCAGAGAATTGATTGCAGAATAACATAAAAAACATAATCCTTATGTATTTAAAAAAACAAAAAACTTATTGCCATCAAGTCGATTCCAATTTATAGCTACCCCTCTTTGGGTTTCTGAGGTGGTATCTCTACGGAAGTAGATTGCCCAATCTTCTTTTGAGGGAACGGCTGGTAGGTTTGAACCATAGCCTTGTGGTTAGCAGTCAAATGTCTTAGGAACTGTGGCACCAGGGCTCCTAATGTATATAGCACAGCATAACATGAGCACCACTTCTTTAAAAGCCTCATTCACTACTCTACACCCCTATCTCTTTGTTTCTTCCACAGCTGCCTTTATTTCCTTGGCACTTCTGGGTTGACCCATGCTCTGACTCTGACCTGTGTTCTGCCTCTGGGCCTTCTTACTGAGCTATCTGTCTAAAATAACTCTGACTTACTAACTCCTCTTCATCCTTCAAAGTGCAACTGAGAGCATCCTTCTTCAAGGAACCCTTTTTTTGATATCTTATTATTGACCTATAAGCCTCCTTGTTAATTGTCACCACTCCTTGTACTTTCCATTTGTGACATTAATCACATTGTTAAACAAACATAACATATATATATATATATACAATTTATGTATACATTTATGTATACATAATATACATATGTTATTAGTATAGTATGCATATCCATGTGTATTTATGTATACATGTGAGTATATATGGGTGTGTTTATTTGTTTATGTGACACTTTGCATACTTAAAAAATATTTGTTGAATGGGTATGTGTTTATTTCCCTAGTAGACTGCTCTGTCTTTATTGCTATTGCCTACATCAGTATCTGGAATGTGATAATTGAATAATTTTTGACAAAGGAATGAAAAATAAGCTTAAGACCAAAGAAATCTATAATCCAATCCCTCTAATAGCTAAGAGGAGCTCTGGTAGTATAGTGCCTAAGGCACTTGACTGCTAACCAGAAGGCTGATGGTTCAAACCCACCAGCTACTCCTCAGAAGGAAGGTTGGGCAATCTGCCTCCATAGTGATACTGCCTCGGAAACCCAAGGAGGGGTCACTGTGAGTCGGATCCGACTCTACAGCATGTAACAACAGCAACAACAATAGCTATGTTGCTCTGGTGGCATAGTGCCTAAGGAATTTAACTGCTAACCAGAAGGGTTGCAGTTCAAACCCACAACCCACTCCTCGGAAGGAAGACTGGACAATGTACTTCTGTAGAGATACTGCCTTGGAAACCCAAGGAGGGGTTGCTATGAGTTGGAATTGACTTGATGGCAGTGAGTTTGGTTATTTGGAATAGCCAAGGTGCTCAGGTAGTGCAGTGCTTATAGCATTTGACAGCTAATGAAAAGGTTGATGGTTCAAACCCACCAGCCACTCAGTAGAAAGAAGATGGGGCAATCTACTTTCATAAAGATTTACTGCCTTTGAAACCCAATGGGGGTTGCTATGAGTTGGAATCAACTTGATGACATAGTTTGGTTTGATTTTTGGAAAAGCAAGCATGTCCCTTTGAGGACAGAGTTGTGCCTTTCCCAAGCCATGGTCTTTTCAGTCACCTCATGAGCATGGAAAAGCTGGACAATGAAAAAGAAAGATGGAAGGAAGAATCAGTACTTTTGAATTATGATTTGGTAACGAATATTGAACATTTTGTGAACTTCCACAAGAATGAACAAATCTGTCTTGGAAAAGTACAGTCAAGATGCTCCTTCAAAGTGAGATGGAGAGAGTTCATCTTGTGTACTTTGGACATGTTATCAGGAGGGACTAGTCCCTGGAGAAGAACACAATGATTGGTAAAGGAGAGGATCAGCAAAAAGAAGGAGCCCCATGATGAGATGAATTGACAACCATGGCTACAATGGGGAGCTCACACATAGCAGTGATTGTGAGGATGGGAGGAGATAGGGCAGAGACTTCTGTGTGCATAGAGTGGCTCTGAGTCGGATCCAACTTGATGATGCCTAACAACAACAACAATAGCATTATTAATATTTTGGTGTAATTCTTTCCAGTTTTTTTTCTCCTATCTCTGTGTACATCAGTGTATTACATATGGGTATATTTAAATGGAGTGATACTATAGATATATGTTGTGTCTGCTTTCTTTGTATCATTGTCATACTAAGTATTTTTTGTGCAATTAGAAACAAAGGGAAAGTAGATACAACTGGAGGTAATGAAATTAGTTAAGAGTCAGTTTTACTGGTTTACACTAGATCTGGGATTGGAGAGTGCAGTGTAGTAAATTACATAGTGTGGCTTTTGTAGCCGTAAGTCTTTGTAAACTCCATAGTGGAATTTGCTGTGAGCAACTGAGTAACTCCTGTTTGTTGAAGTTACCCACCTGGGGTATTTCTGTTGGGAGCAGCACAAAGTAATTTTCTGGAAAGTTCTCTCTCTCTAAGGTGTGTGGAACTTTGATGTTGAGATTAGTTTGTTTGGACCACTCTGCCAGCCTCCAAAGGAGCCCTCCTAGAGGCAGAAGGAATCTCTCTGACTACTGGCTGACAAAGATGTGCTGCTGAGGGAAACATGCTCCTGAGAGACACATACTTGCTGAGAGAGAGATGCAAGAGACATGCACTGTGAAGAGAGAGATGCCAGAGACACATGCTGCTGAGAGAGAGACATGTACTGAGACTGCCGGCTGTTGAGTGAGACGGCCATCTGTGAGAGACTGAGTGTATTTATGAACTTGAATTTTAGCTAGTTGTTTCCCTAATAAACCCCATAATCTGTGAGCTCTTTGTGGCCACTGCAGTGAATTATCAAACCCAGCAGAGAGATGGTAGGTGCTGTGGGAGGAACGGTTAGTGAAAGGGCTGGAGGGAGGCAGCATGCAGCATGTCTGGCCTCTCAGGAATATGCGTTGTGCTACTGATGGTTATCTTCCTCTTGTGGGGTTAGAGGAGGTCAGAAGATGTGGCCTTTATGCCCCCTTGGCAGAGAGGAAGGGGTGAATTTCAGAGTAACAAACAGTAAATTTGGTGCTCCATTTGATGTAAGGGTATGGGAGAGAGGCAAAAGCTTGTATATCCAGATGACTCTCAGGTTTGAGCACTTGGGTGGGTGATTTTAGAAAGAGGAACCAGTTCAGAAATGGAGATGGGGCACAATATGGTTAGTTCAGTTATTGACAGGGATTTGAATTGCCTGGAAGAAAGAAAACTGCATTTACCCAGTGAATTAAGGCTATTCTGGTTCACCACTGAATCGAAAGCAAAAGAATATGACCTTTGCACTCTATGTGCTAAACTCTATTTGGTTTCCATGTTAAAATAGACTTAGTGAATTATTAAGAGAGATTATGACTCCTCTTCCCCTGGAGATATTTTTTAAGTATACAGAAGCATGTGTCTGCTTTGTTTTGAAAATGATCTTGCCAGGATGTGGGACTTGCTATTCTAGAGGACCTATCAAGAATTCTTCTAGAGCTCTGAACCTGTGATGTACTTATTTTTATGTTGAGTGTCACGAGTTTCTAGCATACCACAGTTTTCATAAACAAGTGTTTTCCCTTTGCTAAGCCAATAGAATTAATTGCAATTTAATAAAATTTATAGACTCCATAATAAATTCCAGGGTCTCATATTAACTTAAAAAGTTACGCTACATTACTTTGTTGTTTCTAATGTTTTCAACCAAAAAAGTTACAATATATACCTTAGGAAACTGTACACTATGTATTTGTCATGACTGTAGCTATTTTTGCCTTTTTTTTTTCCCCCACCATTCTATTTATTAAATTTCTCTTTAGTGTGATCCTAACTAATAGCTGAAAGTGAGGGTTTGGGGTCATTAAAAATAAAATACAAATTTATGACATAAAATTTGTATATATTCATAACTATATTTAAAAGTATAATTATTGAAGTTAAAATCAATTTCTAAATTTTATTTCCTTTTTAAGCCAGTCTGTAACTACCCCACATGGTCAGCTGACTCAACTCATCAGCATTTACTTCCCCATTCATGACTAGATACAGAGAGTGAGAGTGGTGATATTTATTTAACATTAGAGTTATAGATTTATTAAAGTTGTGGTACCAAAATTGAGCCTTTCCACATAATTCCATCTTTCAAGATTCAATATGAATCACTTCTTCTACGAAGTCTTTACCAACAGTTCCCTCTAATTTTTCGGTTAAAATTTAGCATACATTCAATCATAAGTCATTTAAAAGTAACTTATATTCTGGTAACTGTGCTATATTCCCTGAATATGATAATGAAAAGGAAATTGGAGGTGCGCACACTTAAGCAACAGAGAGAAGCTACTGTGCAATTAATCACTTTTATATGTCCTTTCTAGCCATAGTCTTGTAACTCCCACAAAATGATTAGCTGGTAGTAGGCAAATTGAGTGACTTATTCTGTAGTAAGGGGATTGGTCAGTCCATGGTTCTCGTGGGAGGGCCATATTTTGAAACCAATAAGTGGATTGCTTTTATAAGTGTTAATCCCATAGAGGTTCAGGGGAACCTCATCACCATCAAGATGAGTTCGGAGCAGAGTGTGTCCTTTGGACCAAAGATCTCTGCACCAAGAACCTACTAGACCCAAAAGAAAGAGCTGTAATATTGAAAACAGCGTGAGATAATGAGATACAACGGCAGTGGTCTTGTCGGTCCACAGAGTGAGGCAGCTGCCATGGGGTTGCCAGCACGTGGAGTAAGAACCTAGTACCTTTTGGAGAGTTGCCAGTGGAACTTACGGAGTTAGGCCTCAATGAGTGCCCGTGCTTTGAAAATAGCATTGAATGACTCAAAAGACTTCTTTTTCCTCTCTCAATGAGCTTTGTTTTGATATTTTATGTTTAAAGCCCTTGGATTTATTAGCACCTCTTTTAGGGTAAAATTGCTTACAGTTAATATATTCATAACTTTCTTACTCTATGCTTAGCATTGGATAGGAAATCATTGAAGTAGCAAGTATGTTCCTTGTCCTGGTGAAGCTTGTTCTCTCATTGGGAAAAGAAGAAAAATGCTTGAAAAGTCAAAAACTAATCAAAAGTAGTTCAAAATGAATATCATTAACCTAGCCTGATATTCATGATACATTAAATATTTTAAGTACACATCAGATTTGCAACTTTAAATGTATGCTTTTCTTTTAGCAAAGATTTTCTACCATAGTATTTCAAAGATCTACAATAATTTTTTTTTCTTCTCTCAGTTAATAGCATCCAACAGCTTGACATGTTATTCAATTAAAATCTTTACCTTGTGTTTTAAGCATTACACTATGTAATAAAATTTCTAGAGGATGGGTCTGTTCAATTGTTTGATGTTCATTTCAAAAATAAATCCAGATGTAAGATTTTAATAAGTAGTATTTCTGATATTGATTGTTAGCCTTCAGTCAGGTAAAATTTATAGCTCATTTAATATATACCAGGAACTTATTATGATCTTATACATCACATTATATGCCAGAAGATACAAAGATCCATTAATTTGAATATTCATTCATTCATACATCGACCCAATATTTACTGAGCAATTAGTGTATATCAGACATTTTAGTGTGAAGAGGACAGAAAGTAATCCAAATAAATAAAAAACATGAATGATAGAGATGGTGATGTGTTAAGGAGAAAAATGAAGCAGTAAAAGAACATTGTATATTAAGTAAGATGATTCGGGAGAGCTTCACTAAGATAGTGATACTTGAATTATGCCCAATGGGAGGTAAAGGAGTGTGAAACAAGTGGATATTTGGGAAAAGAACATTTTAGGCAGAGAGTGGAGTAAGTATAAAGATGCTGCCTGAGGTAAGAATGTGCCTGACGTGTTTTAGGAACGGAAAGGAGCCCAGTGTGGCTGAGTAGAGGAGTAAGATCAAGAATAGTGGGAAATGCCGTCAGACAAAGAGTGCAGAGCAGAATACTCAGGGCTTAGGATCCCACTCAGAAGTTGTTAGGAGTGAGATGAGCAGTTATTGGAGAGTGTTTCAAGATCTCCCTGACTGTTGTGTGAACGAAAGGCAAACAGGAAGCAAGGGTTTATCCCGGTGTAGTTGGATTGATTGGGCACCTAACCCAAGCTATGGTATTTTCAATCACCTCATATGCATGTGAGAACGGTACCATGAATAAGGAAGAGCAAAGAAGAGTTGATGCTTTTGAATTGTGGTGTTGGTGAAGAATACTGAAAGTGCTGTAGACTGCCGAAAGAAAGAAAAAGTCTGTCCAGGAAGAAGTGCAGCTGGAATGCTCCTTGGAAGCAAGAATGGCCAGACTTCATCTCACCCACTTTGGTCCTGTTGTCAGAAGGGGCCATTCCCTGGAGTATATCCTGCCTGGTAAAGTAGAGGGTCAGCAAAGCAGAGGAAGGCCCTGAACAAGATGGACTGACACAGTGGCTGCACCAATGGGCTCAGGTAGAGCAAGGACTGTGAGGCTGGCACAGGACTGGGCAGTGTTTCGTTCTGTCATACACAGGGTCGCTGTGAGTCGGAGCCAACTCGATGGCACCTAACAGCAACTAACATAACATACTTTTTAATTTATAGAATTAAGGTGATTTGGTTTTCTTTTAAGACCACTGTAAAACATACAAGCATTTCTGTAATGCTTTCTAAACATTATTGATAAATACCTTTTCAAAAGGAAGTAAATTAATCCCTCAGAAATACATATCGAGATAAACTGCCTTCTGTATATTTCTGCTTTATTTTATCATCATATGTAAGACTGAGGCAGAGCTGGGACATACTTATTTTGAGTAATGAAAGATTTTACAGGGAACATTAAGAAACAACGATAAAGTTTGATATTCAGCAAACCATAACAGGTCACAAGAAGGAAAAAAGTAATATTTTTAAGTTGAAAAATATTGACTGCTGTTTTACTTATCTAGTGAATGACTGCTAACCAAAAGACTGGAAGTTCAAACCCACCAGCCACTCCTCGGAAGGAAGGTTGGGCAATCTCCTGTAGTAATATTGCCTCAGCAACCCAAGGAGGGGTCCCTATGAGTCTGGTCTGACTCGACAGCACATAACAACAACCACAAGTGAATGTCACAAATGAGTGGTTTTAACAAACAGACATTTATTTTTTTCACAGTTTAAGAGGCTAAACATCTGAGTCCATTGTGTTGACTATACAGAAAGGCTTTCTCTCTTTGTTGGCTCTGAAGGAAGAGCCTGCCTCCTTTCAGCTTCTGTTCCCATGCTCCTTGGTAATCTTGAAGTGGCATGGCATCTATCCTCCCACATCTCTGCTTGCTTAGTAAGATCTTTTATTTCTCAGAAGAGATTGACTTAAAGAATACTCTATACTACCACTGCCTCATTAACATGGCAAAGAAACTCCATTCCAAGATGGGATTATAACCACAGGTATAAATCCAAACCCAACCCCTGCTATCAAGTTGATTCTGGCTCATAATGAACATCATTGGATTTCCAAGACTGTAAATCTTTACACAAGTAGATTGCCCCATCTTCTTTCTGTGGAGCAGCTGGTGGAATTGAAACTCCAACCTTCCAGTTAGCAGTCAAATGCCTTACCCACTATGTTAGTCAGGAGTTACCACACATATCTGTGGGAACACAAGTCAATGCCTCAGAGTCCCCTATAACAATTGTTTACAATATTTGAAATTGAGTACATAGATGTTTATTAACTTTTTTCTGGACAGCTTCTCACCTTACAATGTTGTTGTGTTGTTATGTGGTGTCGAGTCAGACCTGATTCATCGCAACCTCTCCTTGGGTTTCCGAGGCAGTATCACTATGGAAGTAGATTGCCCAACCTTCCTTCTGTGGAGTGGCTTACAATAGTGTACTAAAAATATACGGCAATACTCTAAAAGCTCTTAAGGTGTGAATATTCATAACACAGATATGGTTATGACTTTTAAACACTGTAGACTAGGAGCCCTGGTGGTACAGTGGTTAAGCTCATCACTGCTAACTGAAAGGTCAGTGGGCTGTTCAAACCTACCAGCCACTCTGCAGGAGAAAAATGTGACAATCTACTTCCATAAAGATTACAGCCTTGGAAACCCTATAGGGCAGTTTCACTCTGTCCTATAGGGTTGGTATGAGTTGGAATTGACTTAACCACATTGAGTTTATTTACTAACCTTAAAGAAATCATTTTGGTTATTCTAGTAATTAAGAAAAACTGTCAGCATTCCTTTTCCTTAAAATAAATCATGCATCTTCTGTTTCAGTGGGCTCAGATTTTCCAGGTATAAGTTAGGGAGTTCATTGTTCTTATCTCTGCCAATTTGCTAATTTACAAATGAGCTGAAACAATTAATCCTTTCAAGTCACCTATATTAATTATAGTCTTAGGCAGGTTTTCTTGCAGTATTATAATTCTTTTTTGTCACATTTTCACTGTTTTTACTGTCTCAGCTTGATGTTTCTTGACATGCTGATTCATGTGTAGTGCACTAGATAGATTTTACTTATCTAGGGGAATGAGTGTAAAGAGGTCACTCCTTGTAATCACACTGGCATTTCTAGCGTGTGTAGGTCATATATCTCTTTCTAATTTAATCTCTGAAAAATGTACGAAGATTTCTGCCGCTAAGTTGTACAAATAAATAAAATTTATAATCAAGGCTGTCTAATCTCTAAACCTAATATAAAACTTCACAACTATTGATTACATGTGAAAGATCCACAAGCTGTTAATCATGCATGAAAGCATAGAATGAATGGTGGCTTCGGTAAAGGAAATGGACAAATAATCATCAACCCTTCAGTCCTTGTCTGTGTTTTTTATTCTCCTGAAGCAAGCATGTTATATGACACTTAAATAGTGTGGATGCGAAAGATATGTTAAAGTGTATCAATAGCTGTGATCCCCTTTGAAACTCATGTATCATTAACTTATTTATTATTTAGAAGTTTTCTCTTCTTCCTACAGATATGAGATCAAAAACAAATTGGTCTATTTAATAAGTTTCCAGAACCATTAAACAAAAGCACAGGTTTATGTATGAAAATCATAATTTTTATAAGGAAGAAAATGTATAGTATGTCCTTAGACTATCATGATATAATTCTTCATTTTGTTTTGCTTTCTTTTCATTTAGGAGAAGGGGGTCCATGTCATAAGATAGCATCACTTTAAATGGTCCCTTTAACATTTCATTAATGGATATCCTTTATAATAATTTTTTCCTATCTCAGATTGACTTGTGTGGCTCATTTAAGAATGCTTGCACGATGTTTACAAGGATACTATGTAGTTGAGGAAAACATATCTATTTCTGCATCTACACAGTGTTGGGGTGGTTTAATTAAAAATATGTATGTAAATGTATTTTGTCTGTCAGTTCTATACAAACAAAAGTTAAGAAATTAATACCATATTACAGTTTCTTTTTTATATAAACCTGTTGTTGGGTGCCATTGAGCCAATTCTATTCATAGCAGCCCCAAGTGACAGAGTAATACTTTCCCAAAGGGTATATTCTTGGGCATAATTTTATAGTAGCAGATTGGCAGGTCTTCCTCACACAGAGCTGCTGGGAGCATTGGAACCTCCAACCTTTTGGTTTCCCAGCTGAGCCCTTAACTGTTGTGCCACTAGGGTTCCTTATATACGTCTAGAAAGTCATATTGATAGAAAGTAAAATATTTTAGTAAGTGTGGTGGTGGAATAGGGTACTGGGTAGTGGCAAGTTTCTGTCTCAGTTATTATAACAATAAAATATTGATGTATCTTATTCAGAGAATTATGATTAATCACTGAAATAAATACATTAGTATCTACATAATAAACAAATGAACTTAAGAGCTTATAGGAAATGAAAACAGAAACATAGTAACTTAAAATCATTTTATAAAGCATATTCTGTACTATCACAGTACCTGGCACATACCAAGGACTTAATAGATGTTGTCTTTTCTTTTTTTAAAATATACTAAATAAGTTACACAACTCAGTAATAAGGAAATAAAATTCTTCAAGTATTGTTCTATGGAGAGATCACTGGCATAATACATGTTAAAGTACTTTACCAGTTGAAGAGATTATGAGTAAAGGTTGTATCAAAAACATTGAGCAATAATTAACCACAAAATTTTGGTGGTATATGGTAAGCATGTGTTGCTTACTCTTCTGTAATAGTTGGCTAGAGCCTCTGATGACCTTAGCCAACTCACATATCTGCTGGTTGGCCGGCTCTATACTGGGTTAAGCTGGCCTCAGCTGGGGCTACTGTGGTGACTCAGCTCTGCCCCACATGGGTCTCCTGTTCTAGAAGTGATGGCAGTAATAAGAGCAGTTAGGAAAACACGGCCGGAAGCTAGGACGCTGCCACTTTCACCTCATTCTG
>NW_006921754.1:5911693-5944065 GCF_000298275.1 Orycteropus afer afer | reverse complement strand
ATATGGTAAGCATGTGTTGCTTACTCTTCTGTAATAGTTGGCTAGAGCCTCTGATGACCTTAGTCAACTCACATATCTGCTGGTTGGCCGGCTCTATACTGGGTTAAGCTGGCCTCAGCTGGGGCAACTGTGGTGACTCAGCTCTGCCCCACATGGGTCTCCTGTTCTAGAAGTGATGGCACTAATAAGAGCAGTTAGGAAAACACGGCCGGAAGCTAGGACACTACCACTTTCACCTCATTCTGTGTATCAAGGCAAGTCACAATGCAAGCCCAAATCAAATCTGTGGTGGGAGGAGTTGCAGAGGCACATGGCAAACAATGTGGGTTCAGGGAATGGTGAAAAACTTAACCCTTGCTTGCAGCTGCCTCAGAAGAGAATTGGATTCTTAAGTTCTGTTTTCATTAGCTCTTGAGCTTAAAACATATTAAAACTCTGCTTTATTGTTCAGGAAATAAAATTTTCCAAGCATATCCTGTGGGCCAGAAACTATACTTGGCGTACGAAATATGTATCTTATTTTTCAGAGTAACCTAAAAAGTAAGTGATTTACCTTTCTTTAGGGATAAGCAAGGTATTGAAAATCCCTTCCAGAGCTCTGTCATTGCTGCATGCAGCTCCTCCGTAGTCCCCTTACCTTTACACTATGTAATGCGAAGGTTTATCTTCCATCTTAGATTTTTTTACTCTACTTCTTTGTGTATGTGATTTGTGCCGTATCTAAAAATTTTATGAGAAAGCAGCAGAAGTAGGTTATTGTTTTCTGATTTATTGTGTAAATTAAAAATTTACCTTTTCTATTTTAAATTTCATCCAAGCATAGACAGTTACCTATAGAGAATTTTTCAAATTAAAATAAAATAATGGGATATGCCATACTAGAAATAAATTTAAGTGTATTCAAAGATTGTAAATGTCTGTTTCTTCCAACACAGTTTAATATTGTGGATAAAAATTTAGGTGAAAAAAATTAGCATCTCAAAGTTTCAACTACCCACATTTTGAGAATTAAGTTCCATGATAAGGCATTCTAACAGGATTTATCTGTTAGAAAAAGAAAAATCGTAGTCTTTTTTTTCTATCCCTCTCATGTCACTTTAGTAGTAGTATTCTTTGGAAAGTCAAACGATTTCTTTGGTGTTATTGTAGCACTATTTCTGTTACTTTTATTATAATTTCCTGATGAACTTCAGAAGACTCTTGAGAACAGAGACAATGACTTGTTTCATTTAATTTGATGATGTGGTTGGTATGGATGTGATGACACTGGGCAGATATTACTCTGATTCTGCAGGAGAACTGAGTGAGCCATGTACCCCTGTCACTCCACGTCCCCTGAGTCCAAGCATTGTCACTTCAGTAACAAAGCCAGAAATGCAGCTAAAAGAGCTGACAGTTGTCTTGCGATTTCTTTGTGAACCCGAGGCTCCCTCCTGTTACACTACTAATCAAGTCATCTCACCAGTTTATCATTAACTCAATTTGACCCATGAGACCAGAGATGAAATCTTTTTGGCAAGACTAATGATGCTGTGAAGAGCTCTGATGGCACAGTGGCTAAAACATTCGACTGCTAACCAAAAGGTAGACTGTTCGACCCTTCTGGCCACTCCATGGGAGAAAGATGAGTCAGTCGGCTTCCATAAAGATTTGCAGTGTTGGAAACCCTATTGGGCGGTTCTCCTCTGTCCTATAGGATCTATATGAGTCAGAATCAACTCAGTGGTAGTAAGTTTAATGATGTTGTAACACTGAGAAGATGTGCATTGTAAAAGATTGATTATCTTCAATCTTTACCATGGGGAAAGAATACAATACAAAGCATCTAAATGGATAAAGGCAGTGTCTTCCAAATGACCTGAAGTGTAGGTTGATTGCTTTATATGTTTCCTCCCTAAGGTGTGGTCCTGTTTTCTTCTTTATTATTTTTTTAGTTTCACGTCTGTCAGAAATTTTATCTCAATTCATTTTTATTTCAAATAAAGAGATATTTTCTCTGATAGTCAGAAAATTTACTTCCCTTATGTTTATTTAGAGAAATGGAATGGAAATTGTGCTTTGCAGTCAGCTTCACATAGTTCTGATGAAAATGCCCCCAGAAGCAGGAAGCTCCTGTCATGCTTCAGTGTTCTTAGTTTGTGTACATCTTTGACAAGATCTTCCTTTCTTTTTTTCTTGGCATGAGCTTTGGGATATCTTCTATTTTTCTCTGACTGACAGCTGGATAATAAGTTTTATCATTAAAAACTGATTCTAGGGAAATATGAACCCTGCCCTCAATTCTTTTGTAGCTGCTAAAGCTTTTGTTTTCATAACTCTTTCAGAATAACTAGAGATTATCCCTACAAAAGGACATGGATATTGACCCGACGTGTCACATGTTGTTTAGCAAGTACCAAAAAAAGAAAAAAAATTGAATTGCCTTTTATCTGTTATCTAGAACCACTTATTAAATCATCTTGCTGTCAAGAGATGACTAAAAGTCAACAGGTTCTGTCTGTTCAAGTTGCCTTTACTTTTATTAACCTTTAGAGAATTATTAAGTAGTCCTTCATTTTATTCTATTGAGTTGTGTTAAATATTTGACACATAACTTATTACAGGCAATTAGAATTTAAGTGAGCTATTTGGAATTTAAGTAGGGGCTGTTGTTGTTAGGGGCAGTGATAGATTATTCTTTTTATTTATCTGCTAATTATATAACACTAGCCATAGGTGGTGTAATGCCTAAGTCATTCAACTGCTAACCAAAGGCTGGCGATTCAAACCCACCAGCCCTCCTCGGAAGGATGATTGGGCAATCTACTTCCATTAGAGATACCACCTTGGAAACCCAAGGATGGGTCATTATGAGTTGGATCTGACTCACAGGCAGTGAGTTAGTTTTTGTTTAGCCATAGGTGTAATAGATCACATTTCTGCCATTCCAAGTTTCCTCTTGGTTTCCTGTACCCTTTCATACTGTAACTCCTAGGAAATGTTGTTGTTAGGTGTTGTAGAGCCCAATGTAACTCATACTGATCCTGTGTACAATGGAACAAAACACTGTTCAGCTGTGCACCATCCTCACAATCCTTGCTATACTTGAAACCATCATTGCAGCCATTCTGTCAATCCATCTTGTTAAGGGTCTTCCCCTTTTTCACTGAGCCTCTAATTTACCAAGCATGGTATCCTTCTCCAGAGATTGGTCCCTTCTGACAACGTGACCAAAGTTGGTGAGGCGAAATCTAACCATTCTCCCTTCCAAAAAGCATGCCGGCTTCACTTACTCCAAGAAAGATTTGTTCATTCTTCTTTCAGTCCGTGATATTTTCAGTATTCTTTGTCAACACCGTAATTCAAAGGCATTAACTATTCTTCATTCTTCCTTATTCTTTGTCGAGCTTTCACATGCACATGAGGCAATGGAAAATGTTATGATTTGGAGTAGACATTTCAAAGTGGCGTCTTTGCTTTTTAACACTTTAAAGAAGTCTTTCACAGCGCACTCGCCCAGTGCAGTATGACATCTGATTTCTTGTTTGCTGCTTCCATGGGTGTTGATTGTGGATACAAGTCAGATGAGATCTCTATCAACTTCCTTTTTTTTTTTCCATTTATCATGATGTTGCTTATTGGTCCAGTTGTGAGGATTTTCGTTTTCTTTATGTTGAAGTGTAATCCATACTGAAGACTGGGAATAGTAAATAAAAAGAAAAAGGGAATAGGAAAATTTAGTAAACTTGCTGATCAGTGTTTGAAGGCAAAATTAAGAAAACTAGTAATGTTGACATTTCTCATTACATATGTTTTTAAAATTTTAGAGGTAAGTATCTTCTTAGGGGTTAGGGTAAATTAATGAATGGTGGACAACTTTATGCCTCGTTTGTTGCTTCTCTGTGCACAGAGCTTTGGAGAGCAGTGGAGATTCACCGGCTGAGTGCAGGATGAGGAAAGGACTCAGGTTCCAGTTCTTCCACTTGTTCCTTAACATTATCTCTGCCCTCATCATCGGATTTTTCAACCTATGTGAGAACTTAATCCTTCCTAATTGCTCTGCTGATCTCCTCAATCCTTATTTCACGGACTTCACCCAGTCTGAATCCCCTCATTGATAATATAAGGAGAGAGTTGAGCAGGTGTGTGTACTAAACCTACAGATTTCAAAAAATGTTGAAAGATCTGAGGAAGTTTGAGTTCATAATTTTTCTTTTACTATTTTAATTGATCTGTTCTGACTCACCAACTTCCAAATTGAAGTTACGACCATTGTGTACTTACTCTGTCTTATATAGTTCAAAATGACTGTGAAAAATAAAGAAATCACGTTACTGGAGTCTACCACATTTACATGTTCATTCCTGAGCTGAGTTCTTACCACTTTCCATTCTGCAATCCTTTTGCCTCCTCCCTTTTGAGATCTTCTTTGAAAATCTGTGTCTTCATTCCAACATGTATGAAAAGCATTCTGAATGAGGATTCTAACACAAATTCTCTATGGAATTCCCTCTGAAATGCCTTTCCTCATATTCATGACCTAATCTCTTAACATGTTACTAAGAAGCATGAAACCATTCTCTTTGTTCTACCTATAAAAATAAATTTGAGCTTTTATCCCTTGATGATCAGGCTCTGTATTTTGGTTTATCCAGTTTAGTTCATAGTATATAGCGTGCATTCAAAAAGTTACTAATTGGGAAGCCAAATATGTGGAGGATGGCACAGGGTAATTTGTTTCACTCTTCTGAGCCTTTCTAATTTTTTAGGAAATGTTTATTCAATGACTGCTGTAGACCAAGCATAATACTAGCTGCTGAGGTTACAAAGATGACTTGTGCTGACTTAGTGGTTGTCTTTTGAAAAGTCAACTAACTTCCCTTAGAACAGTTCTCCTCCCCCCCCCCCCATCTATTAAATGGAGTCAGAAGAAAGTTAGACTACAAACTAGATATCTAACTCTTGGTTTCTGTAGGATACATTTGATACATTGTATGATTTCAGTGCCCTCTTTCCTTCAGGCTTTCTCTGTTGTCTTTCTCTTCTTTATCGCTATCTTCTGTCTCTTTCTCTTCCTCTCTTCTCCTCCCTGCTTTCTCTGTCCCTTCTGTCTCTCTCTTCCTTCTCCCGTTCTCTTATCTTTCCTCTTATTACTCTTCTTATCTTTGAAAGAATAAGAATATTCCATGGCCTAAGAATGGTTAATGCTTCCATTTAGACCTCCTGAGCTCTGGTGGTGAAGTGTGAAGGCATTTGACTTCAAACCAGAAGGCTGGTGGTTCAAACCCAGCAACCACTCCTCAGAAGGAAGACTGGGCAATCTACTTGTATAGTGATACTGCCTCGGCAACCCAAGGAGGGGTCGCTATGAGTTAGATCTGACCGGACGGCAGTGAGTTTTGGCTGCCAATCTACTTCAGAAAAATAAGCCATTGAAAACCCTATGGCGCACATTTCTACTATGATATACATAGGGGTCACCATTGAAAACCCTATGGAGCACATTTCTACTATGATATACATAGGGGTCACCATAAATTGGAGTCAGGTCAACGGCAATTGTTTGTTGTTTATTTTTTCCCCTCAAAATGTTCTTCAAATTATTTAAAACACACATCAATTCAACATTACTTTGCACCCTTGGTCTGCTAGATAACCTTGTCTAATAGATCTCTGTAGTCATAGTTCCTACCGTACTTCCTGGCCAACAGGGAACAATCAATAAATGCTACTGAATTATTGGATCATTTTAATTCCAAATCTGGTGTCTTCTTTTTTTATTTAAGATCACCATAATTTTCTTAGTCGTTCATTCTGGCACATTAACTAGATTTTATCCATTTACACAACTCAAATCCAGATAGCCACCAAGTCTTTTCAATTATTCTTCATGTTAGTAAAATCCGTCTGTTTTGCTGGCACCCCCTTGCACAGCCTCTTACTCTCCCTAAACTTTGCAATCTTTTGATGTCTGAATCTCCAGTGTCTCCACATTGCAATCCATTTTGACACAATCACCGAGTGAATCTTTCCAAATCAACAGTTTGATTATGTGAATTTCCTACTCAGAAGTCTTCAGGGATGCCTATAGCCGAGCAGGTCAAGTTCAACCTTTTACTGTGACATCCAAAGTTTTCCCAGTATTATCTCAGCTATCTTGTCTACATTATCTCATACCAGATACTTGTACAGCAGCCAAATGGGATTACCTGTTTTTTCCAACTCTGATATTCATGTTCATTTATCTTGTTTCTTCTATATTTAAAATCATACAAATTATGCCTACAGATATTTCCATTATCCATTGAGACATACCACAAGTGCCTCCTCTGTTTTCTAGATGGAAGTTGTTTCCTCCTCTTGGATTCTTACAGCATTTTATTTCCATTTATATTCAGCTTATATTATACTCTTTTATTACTTATCTTTTTTTTTTCCCTTAGCTTACCATATTTAGTAAATAAATGGCAAGCTCTTTGAAGTCTAGCATTCCAAAAGGAAAAAAAAAAAAAAAACACCTCACTGTCATTGAGTCAGTCACTACTCACAGCAACCCCTCCTCGGGTCTCCAGGCGGTATCTCTGTAGAGGTAGATTCTAGCATTATGTTCTACTTGGTGTCTGATATAGTGTACTTTATATAATAGAATGTTTCCATAAGAAAGGGACCGTGTGGTCTGGTTCTCAGTGTGCTCATTTGCTGCTGAAGGTCCTTCCTGGCTATACTTCTTCCCAACTATCTGCTAAAATCTTGCCCCACAATTTTTGCAAATCTCTTCTGTCTTTCCCATTGTTCTTTTACCAGAATTGTCAAAAAATAAGAACACTTATAGAAAATTGTACATATGAAATACCCAACAAAACTGAAAATGGAAAATCAAAAAATTGAGAAAGAGAGAAAACACTTAAGAAATTCCAAAACACTTGGCTTTGGTCTTCATTTTTTTAATCCTAGATATAGTCATTTATGTTGTTTATTTATAAATACTATTTGCTGTGATCTCACTATGTGCTATTCATAGTGCAAGGTCAACTTTTTAAATCATCTCATTTAATACTTACAACAGCCCTTATACCTAGCTTATATGTAACATAGTGGCTTCCAAACAGTATCTTTTTGATTCCAGTTATTCTGTGAAAATTCTAGTAATTATTCTGATTTAGAAACTTTAAAATTTTTATTTATGCTTTCATACCACAGAAATATAATGGAATTAATAGTGAAGTGCAAGAAATAATAAATCATGATGAGGAAAATAGGCAGTTTTACTACTGAGTGCTTTGATAGACTTTCCTTTTAATGACTATCATAGTAGTAGAATAGACTCAAGTCCCTGCTATTTATAAACATGGTAACATAAAAAGCCATTTGTGCAAAGTTGTCAGCCTATATCAGACATAATAGAAATCAGAAGGATTGTATAAAGGAGTGCTTATTAGGTAGAAAGAGAGAGAACCAAACCAAACTCACTGCCATCAAGTTGGTCCTGACTCATAGCGACCCCTCCTTGGGTTTCTGAGGCAGTATCTCTACAGAAGTAGATTGCCCAGTCTTCCTTCCAAGGAGTGGCTGGTAGATTTGAACCATCAGCCTTCTGGTTAGCAGTCAAATGCCTTAGGCACTATGCCACCAGAGCTCCCTGAAAGAGAGAGACAGATAGGTAAATATATTCCTGAGAAGGTCCTCTCTCTATAAAAATTGAAGAAAACTTTAAGGTGCATGCCAATTGAGAGGAAGTGTAGTATGGCAACTCTGAGTTACAAAGGCGTCATATAGCTTGAAACAATTGCACTTTAAAATTGTATGTGTGTGTTTTTTTCTGAATATTGTGCTGTGAGGAGAGAATTGTATTTTTGTCACTATTTTGGCAACAGTGGGGCAGTTTGCAGCCTTTATTTATGCCAATGAGAAAACGATCGATTTTAAAGACCATATTAAACTTGTAGAATGTTTCTTTGCCTCTGGAAAAGCAATTTCACTCCACAACTCTTTGGTTTTCTTTACTAGTTAATAAATTATTGTTTATTGTAATTATAATGTGTATATTATTATGTAATTATGATAATTTATACATATAAGATTAATAAAATAGTATTTCCCAATTTTAAATGGGAGTTTTTAATTTAATTTACTATGAATACTAACATAAGCAGCATTTAAGGACACCAAAACAAAATGTTCATTAAAGTGACCTCTCTGAGTTTTCTGTCTAATTGGTAAGAAATATATCTGTAGCCAATTCTGACAAATACAGGAATTGAGAATGTACTTACTCTGTATTTTTCTCAGTGTGTGAACCATCTAGGTATGCTTTTAAAATTAGAATTAATTAATTAGAGTAAGTGCAAACTGAAGGGAGGAAAAATGAAAAGACTAGTGAGAGGGAGAGTGATTTGGAAATGGAGAAATTCATAAAGGGGGAAAATAACACCTTTAAAATGAGTGGTGTATTGAAAACAAGCATATAATGTTTAGCCTCGAACAATAAAATGAAACAGGGGAGTAAATAGATATTGGTGTTTTCTCCCATTTCTTCATCTGAAATTTTCCTTCATATACTCTAGATGTTTTCTTGAGAATTCTTACTTTTTCATTGTAAATGGTTTTAAGCAAACTGTGGTTTTCATTGAACATGGCCACTAACTTATACCTGTTTGCTACCTTACAAACAGCAAAATCAGTTTAACTGACAATTCGTAGAGTGATCCTAGCTTTTACTGCCTGTTCAATTGGTTGAATGGTGCTGAAAGAATGTTTTCAGCATTCTGAATGGATTGAGCTACAAGTATCATCACTTCACTCTTGTCCCTGGTGGAGAAAGTGTTAGCATAGAGCTACACATGAAAAGAGACTTTTTAAAAGGACAAGAAAGCCCCATCTTCTTTCCAGCCTACTAATAGTACTGAAAACCAAACCAAACTCACTGTCATCGAATCTAGTGCAACTCGTAGCAACCTGACCCTTCTTGAGTTTCAGAGGCTACATCACTATAGAAGTAGATTTCCCAACCTTCCTTCCAAGGAATGGATGTTGGGTTTGAACCACCAGCCTTCTGGTTAGCAGTCAGATGCCTTAGGCACTGTGCTACTAGAGCTCCTCTAATAGCGCTGAAGGTAACACATAAAAGAAAAGTGGTAAAATAAGAGTGGATACTGTGAACAGTCCGAAGACTGGCAGACAACAATTAAAATCTAAGCATCAGATTCTGCTAAAAATTTATTGATACTTGTGTGTGTAATGTGGGAGTTCTGGTGGCATAGTGGTTAAGGCATTTGACTGCTAACTAGAAAGCTGGTGGTTCAAAACCACCAGCCACTCCTTGGAAAGAAGATTGGGCAATCTACTTCTGTAGTGATACTGCCTCAGAAACGCAAGGAGGGATTAATAGTTTTGAGGTTTTAAATTAAACAGTCAACAATGTATATTTCCGATCACATATTAAACACATTGAACTGGAATCCCAATTTTGACTTGTCATCTGTGTCCTGTGCTAGTTATTTTACAGAATCAACAATTTCATCTCAAAAAATGAAAAGGTATTAAAACACGCATATTGGGCATTTTTTGTTTTACTTATTTTCTTCGATTTTTTTTTTTCCTACTGCTTTTCATTTAGCAAGAGCATTAACTATCCTTGTTGTTGTTGTTATGTGCCATCAAGTTGGACCCGACTCAGAGCAACCCCTCCTTGGGTTTCTGAGGCAGTATCACTATGGAAGCAGATTGCCCAACCTTCCTTCCGAGTGGCTGGTGGGTTTGAACCGCCAGCCTTCTGGTTAGCAGTCAAGTGCCTTAGGCACTATGCCACCAGAGCTCCCTAACTATCCTTAGTAAGTTAAAATGTACAACAGTAGCAAGACCATGACCTGGGCTTTGCCTTTATCCTCTTGGTCCAATCAGTATATTAAGGTTATGCTGTGTATTTGTTTCTTTATTTTGTAGACATTGTCATAAACATGACTTTCATAAAGCAATTATTTTGATTAAGTTAAACGATCAAAGTTAGTGTTGCATGAGGAAAGAATACACTTGGGAAGCAGTGATGGATGGACTCCAGTCTTTAGAGTGTCTAATTCCGCCAGCATTTTCCAGTTGAGTGGAAATTCCCCTCCCAGTTTGTTTTGGGTGACAGTGAATGGATTGCCAGACCTGTGTGTTTCCTTGTAAAAGAAAAAGATCAAGAAGGAAAGATGATAGTTTGAATCTCCATACATGTTCCTGAACATTGTTTCAGATTATTAATTTTTCTTTTCTTTGATGGACAGCATCATTACTGAAATAATAAATGGTAATTAATATCTGCATCATTTTTTATGAATGATAGCTTAGTACCACAATTAGGCTAATTAATGTACAGCAAAGCTTGGTGACATGATAAATCATAGAGCAGAACATGTTGACTCTGATCCATTATGATACATTAGTTAATTCACTTGCTCAATAAGAACAAAAGAAAGTAAAGACAGGACATTGGGCAATAACAACTGCAACAATACAGACACTGTAGCCATGTCTTCAAATTTTTATTTTTCCACCAATTTAGTACTACAGATTATTGACATACTACATTTTATTTCTCTTTTTATTGATGAATCCTAGTCTCGGGTTGAATCTTGAATTAAAAAAATAGGAGATCAAGTGAGCCTTTCCACATTTTCCTATGTTATATCACACTCACTGTTGCATATTTTCAAGATTATTCATGGTGCATTTGACTGATTTCTGATATTTTTATTTATTTTTCAGAACCTATGCGAACCCCCAGAACTTTAAAGATTGCCGAGATACAGTCAAGACGCATTGCTGTGGACTGGGAATCCTTGGGATACAACATTACTCGTTGCCACACTTTCAATGTCACTATCTGCTACCATTATTTTCGTGGTCACAACGAGAGCAAGGCAGACTGTTTGGACATGGACCCCAAAGCCCCTCAGCATGTTGTGAGCCATCTGCCACCTTATACAAATGTGAGCCTCAAGATGATCCTAACCAACCCAGAAGGGAGGAAGGAGAGCGAAGAGACGATTATTCAAACTGATGAAGATGGTATGCTCATACTTTGCTATTTAAAAGAAGGAATGATGTAATTGTGTCAAATTTTCCCTATATTACTTAATACTGAATTGGACCTTGAAATCTGAGTTGATCACTGGAGTTTCACTTTCAAAAATAATATTTAATTTTCTTAAGGGAAGCCTCCAAGTACTAAATCAAATGTACTTCTGTTGTCTTTTCCTTTTATACAATATTATTGAAGTAAGAACTATACTAAAAGTTTAAATAATATGTTTCTTATTTTCAAAGATAAGTTTCACTATTCATGGTCCTGTATCAGTTACATATTGGAAAATATATTTTATTTTTTAAAAAAATTAGAATGCATTTTACAAAGCAACAGTAGTTGCTTTCATTTTCCATACATTCAGAACAATATCATCGTTTATACATCTTATTTTAATTAAAAAAAAAAATCTTAACATCCAGGTAATTGTATTGTATGTACTTATAGATGTGCTGCTTCTGAATTATTAAGTAATTGAGACAAACATTTATATTCATATTATAACATGCACATACTTATTATAACAATATATGATCAATTTGAATATGATTATATTTCTTGATCAACAAAAAATGTTTGGGATACGATACAAAAAATCTTCAAATGATGACACTTTTCTAATAATAGTAATGGTGATGATACACTCTTTTGATGCAAGACATTTCATTTTTAAAATTTTCCTTTATGAATGAAAGTATCTAAAAAACAAAACAACAATAACAAAAAAAAACCTGTGCTATATAGTGGGCTGAAGCCAACTGAACTGGAAGTCAGGAATCATGAACTGTAAGTCTTGACTCTGATACCTCTGTAACTTAGCAAATCCTTTTATCTCTCTGGCTCTCGGTTTCTCACCTCTAAATTAAGGGTTTAAACTAGATGATCACTTGAGTTCCATCCCCTTCTAAAATTCTTTCTACTTAAATAGCTTGACAGCATGGCTACATTTTTATGTGTTCAGAAAACAGGATTTATTTCATACCCAAGAGTTTTCAATTTCTGCACTCATATCTACAATTTAGTGACTACCTGGTATGAAATTGACATGAAATGACTAATGTGTCATAGTTTCTAGCAATGCTTATTGTTTCAGGCTTTCCCCTTCTGAAAAGTGGAAATGACCTTGATTTGTCCTAGATGTTTTAATTGTGATAAGGGGAGGTCAGAGTCCTTTAACCTCATTTAGCTCAGTCTCTGAAGGGATCAATTGCTGTAGTACTGAAAGTATGTATGGAGTTGTTCTCATCTTCACAAATTTTCCAAGTACATACTTTACACTTACTTATGATAAATGCATCATTGTCTCTTCTGAGATAACCTTTTCAGCTATTATGTGAGAATGTGCATCTAATTGAAGTAAAAACAATATTTTAGCTAACAAATCCTGCCCTATTGTATAAACACACACACACACACACACACACGAAGCATAAAAATATGCAAGAAAAAAAAATGATTAGGGATAAGAGTTTCATTGGTGGCTGACAGAGATGGGATATGTAAGCATAGATCCAAAACCTTTTAAAAAATCTACATTTCTCATCTCAGAAGGTAGAATAAATATTAAAATATTAGCATCCCACTAGACATCTTATAATTCATGTTTTTAGTAATAAAAGTATACGCACACACTTTGTTACCTGTGTATAAAATTAAAAACAATAGTTTTTAAGTTGGCAGTTTTAGAGTCAGTTACATGTGTTTTGTACTGCTTCAGCCAATAACCCTCTGACATGCAGTTCATTTTGGTGCTGTACTTTGGTATGGTTTGTTAGTCTGCCTTTCTTTCCCACGGACAAAAGAATGCAGTCAGGCTTATATAATCTTTCTCATATGCATTCAGTTTTAAAATGTGGTTTTTAGATTATTAATCAGAAAATAAATTGCTGTGGAAGATTGAATTATGCCCTAAATTGATCAAACTCGTGACTGTGCTGTTTATTTTATCCAGAAATAGTCTCTCACGGGTAAAATATCATTAACTATTCAACTTTCAGTACTATATGTTATCCTAGTATTTCCTAACCTCTGTTTTAAACTTGTTACAGGTTTTAATGATACTGAGTTATATATCATTATGATGTAACAGTATCACATAGACTGTCCCTTATGCTGTGAATTTGCTTTTCCTTTTGTTGTATATGTAAGACTTAATGATTGAAGTACAAACTTTTTATGAAATATCTACAAGTACTTTAGTCTTCACATCTGCCCTTGTGAGCTTCAGTTGCTGTATACAGGGAGGGGACCAAAATATCTAAATCATAATCTGTTGTTGCAAAGATCGATGCATTATGACAATCTGATTAAGTCATTCTTACTAAATTATTGCTGCCCTACAAACATAGAAAAAGAATAAATTATCAGCCATCTAATAAAATGGTATAACTTCATGAAAAGAATTCTGGGGATATCCGTAAATCATGAGAGCAAAGGTAGAATGATTTCCCACCAGAACCCTAAGGTAGAACTTATATTTAATTTATTGCATACATTTTTTTAATGCATGGGTAGAACTTTTTTGTGTAAGGTTTTGTTTTCATTTTTCATTCCAGCATTCAGAGCAATCAATATTATGAAGTTAGCTCATCAGTAAAGCTTGGTTTGGTGACATTTTTTGAAAGAACAAAGCTATTTTTAAATATACATTTATAATATTTTAAACACTATAATACTTTCTTTTCATATCATCTTGCCCCACCCATATTTAATTTGCCATCTTACTGATTTTTAGAACTATATTTTAGAGAAATGTCCTATACTGAAAAATACTAGTTGAAACAGCTCTCAAATAAATCATGAGCAGAGGAACAAAAGTCAGCATTCTGTCTTCATTCAAAGTTGTTAAGTGGACATGTGAAGTGACATTCCTTGGCAATCTGTAGACTGCCATGAGAAGAGTCCTATTAACTTCATGTTGTATTTAGACAAATCACAAGTAGATATAGATACTGTGTATATTTGTGAACATTGTTTTCCTTCATATGTACTGTTGTTGTGTATTATTGAGTCAGTTCTGAATTACAGTGACACTGTAGGACTGAACTGCCCCTAGGGTTTCCTACTGTAATTTTCACTGGAACAGATCTCCAAGTCTTTCCTCCTGTGGAGCCACTGGTAGGTTTGAATGCCTGACCTTTCAGTTAGCAGCCAGTCCTTAACCACTGTACCACCAGGGCTCCTTAATGTACTGTTGGTGAACATAATTTTTCTATGCCCTGAACCCTGACCTGTCCTCTTTGTGTACGTGTGAGTATGTGTTGTAGTTCAGCTGTCTAGTTCTTCCTCTGGTCCGTTATATACTCCAGGTACAGGATTAGTGGTATGATACTCTTTTCCATAACTTTTCCACATACAACTTCCCCTTCTAACAGGTATGACCTGTGTTGTTGTTGTTGTTATGTGCCGTCCAGTCAAACCTGACTCATAGCGACCCCTCCTTGGGTTTCCGAGGCAGTATCACTACGGAAGTAGGATTGCCCAACCTTCCTTCTGAGGAGTGGCTGGTGGGTTTGAACCGCCAGCCGTCTGGTTAGCAGGCAAGTGTCTTAGCCACTATGCTACCAGAGGTATGACCTGTAGGTGTGTAAAATAAATCCTAGTAACAAAGCAGAATATGTATAAGAAAAAAGAAATACAAAAGTTCTAGGAAAGCTAAACTACTCTCCAGTTCTACCTCTTTCAATGCAGAGTTATACAAACATTTTAAGTATTCCTATTAGTGAACAATTTGATATGTATATACTATTTCACAGTATTTGGAGGCCAAATTGTGTTGAGTGGACATAGGCAGTTATTATCATTATGTTACCATCAAATAAACATTTATTCTCTACTTGAGGCTTTTGCCCTCTGCCTTCTCAATCACCTTCTATGAGAGATAGCTAAAAATAGAGAACAATTTTTTCCTAATCACATTCATAAGCTTGCATCATTTGAAGGGACACAACAGATCCTCCCTTAGAAAACAAACTAATGCCTGTGACAGCCTCAACAGATGCCATGGATTATACAGAGAGTCTGCCATGGCCTGTCTGTCTTTATTAGCTATATAGCCTGTGCCAGTACTGTGGAGTAGAGAAGGAGTGAATGCCTTTGGTTAACTTCTCCCTAAGTTCTCTACTGATAGATGCATGAAGTGACATCTTCTGAAGTTTAGTATTGGCTTCTCTTCTGTTCACTGTGAGTTCTTTTCCTTTATAAATTTATTACAAACATGCCAAACTAAGTTGGCTCTCCCATAGGTCATAACATCACTTTTTGTGTCCTCATTGATTGAAATAAATCTTACTCTTGGGACATATCATTCATAGTTTTCTTGATGCTTCTAGCCACAATACAAAGCTTTTCCTTTGATCCAGTGACTTTTAATTTATTTTCATCTACACAAAATTCCTATATACTTTGAAACTACATTTCTAGATAACATCAGGTGTGGAGTTCACTTAAATGTTAGATTAAGGAAAAATATTGATTAAAAAGCATAATAATGTGGTTTATATTTTTAAAGGAAACACATTTTACAGCAAGTTAGGATGGTTAGTATATATTTAAAAGCATTTATATTATTTTTTTTTTAGATTTTCTATATTTATATTTTCTGCATTTTTGTATTTCCTATATTTATTTTTACATTTTATCAGAATTGGAAACTGGGTATTTATGTGAGTAAATAACAACTAGGTATTTATATAAAACCTATAAAAGGAAAACACAGTAGAAAATGAATCTTGAATTCTTGTATTTTTTCAATAGAAGGTGACAGATTATCCATTGTCACCACCTGGTATTGTCAGTTATATGATGTTTGCAAATAAAGCCTGGAGTGAAGGTTTTTCAAATCTTGTCATACCTGGGGATATTTCAAAACTAGTTACATTGATTGTTTAGTTCTAAACAAGTCAGATATTACAAAATGATTTGGATCTTAGCTTTGAAAAAAATGCATTTCATTTAAAGAACTAAAGCAAGGACACTTGAACCATAATCTCAAATAACTTTTTAAAAGTTGAAGTCACCAACACTGTCTCTTTCTTTCCCTTTAATTACAGAAATGTAATAATTATAGTTATATAAGTCATGTTGACTAGTAAGGAGCATTTCAATTTAGTGCTATGTGATTTGGCTTTTGAGTCCAAGGAATGTTAATTATTATGATAATTCATTATTTTATGAACTTTGTTTAGAGGAACTCTTTAGGGGCTTATCATAATCTTCAAAAACTCTTTCAGGGAACTAAGGCTCTGTTCTTGAAACAAATTACAAATGAGATCTTCATGTTGTTATAGGTATACAACAGAGAAAACCAGACTGTACAATTTATTCAACTCTCTGAGGTGATAGTATATTCTTTTGAATAAAAATAACTTTGCATTTATAAATTTTCTGTTTCAGAGGCTTATAGGCTTATTTTATATTCCCATATATCAAAATAAAGTCAGAAGACTGATCTTACAGCTTATTTTTTTCTTAACGCTCATTTTCATTCTTTTTATTTTATATTTATTTTTGATTCTCTTTATTTAGTCAGTTCCATTTCTGATGTGAGGAGCTTCTAACCAAAATATGTATCTATTTGTAGTGCCTGGCCCTGTACCCGTCAAATCTCTTAAAGGAACATCCTTTGAAAACAAGATCTTCTTGAACTGGAAGGAACCTTTGGATCCAAATGGAATCATCACTCAATATGAGGTATTGGGAGAACAAGAAAGATCATTGAAATCTTGATGGAAGGAATGAGAGGGAGAGAAAAAGAAAAAGTTAACAGGGAAATAATGGAAAAGAAATAAGAGGGCATTAGGAGATTAAAATCATTCTTAGTTCCCTCTGTTTTGATTTACAGATTCTTTGATCCCAAGACTGAGAATTAATAAAACAAGTATTTCCTAGTACTTACAATTTTCAGATTTCTGTATTTAAATGCATTATTTAGGGGAACAAGGTCAGCCTTGTCAAAACAGACTTACTGATGGTTATAAAGAAAGATCATGTGTAAAAATCTGATTTTCCTTTATATAAAATTAAGAAGTTCATATTTCATATTATAATTTATGTGAGACCATTGACTGTCAATTGTTTCAGAGTAAGGAATGAACATCAAAAACAGAAAAAAAGAAAATGTATCATGAACCTGACTAATCTGTAGCTACAAGTCAACTCTGAATATAAATCAGTATCTTGTTTTCAAATATGAGAAGCTAAAATGAAGGAACCAAAAGGTCATTTCAGTTGCACAAATGTGTAATTCTCTTCCTGGTAGTTAGTTTTGATTAGAATATAAAATGCCTAAATTTCTAGTGGCTATGGAATGCATCAGGAGCCCTGGCGATACAGTAGTTAAACACTGAACTACTAACCAAAAGCTCAATGGCTCGAACCCACCAGCTGCTCCACAGGACAAATATGTGGCCATCTACTTCCTCAAAGATTTACAGCCCTGGAAACTTTATTGGGCAGTGCTACTGTGTCCTACGGGGTCATTATGTGTTGTTACCAACTCAACAGCAGTGGGTTGGGTTTGATTTTAGAATGGAGTACATCATGATGATGGGAATCACTAGCATAGTCTTATAATATGTGACTATATGAGCATTCCTGAATGATAATTTTATGAAGTTTGTGTACTTTCAAGAAATAATATAGAAATATTAATAATAGCGTAATTCTGTTTCATCTGTGCTGAAGTCCATAGCTGTAAGATTTAAAATGATTATATGTTTATATTTAAGTGTTGTTTAATATTTTTTTAATGGAAGAAAATGGTATATATATTGCTTTGGTGAAATATAACTAAGTTCATGTGTGGGTGGGTGGGTGGATGGATGGATGGATGGATGGATACACACACACATACATACATACATACATAGTGATAGAAGATAACCATATCAAAAAGGAGAAGGAATAGAGATGAAAAAAAAAATATGTTTTACTCCAGGGAGAAGCTATCTAGCATCCTATCTTACTTAAGTGTTTCTCTACAGTGTAACATGATTTAGCCTGGATATGTAATAGGAGATGTATTTCTTAAAACAGGTCAGCTATAGCAGCATAAGATCATTTGATCCTGCAGTTCCAGTGGCTGGACCACCCCAGACTGTATCAAATTTATGGAACAGTACACACCATGTCTTTATGCATCTTCACCCAGGGACCACCTACCAGTTTTTCATAAGAGCCAGCACAGTCAAAGGCTTTGGACCAGCTACATCCATCAATGTGACAACCAATATCTCAGGTATTCAAATGAGTGAAGTGCATACAGGGTTAATTGTGCTCCTGGTTTTGTAACAGCATGTGGTGGAGAATCACATTCACACAAAAAGTAGTTTATCTTGCTTATTGAATCTTTAATATGTTTTTACATGATGGAAGACACTTTAAAGAATCCTTTCAATACAAATTACTGTCTTGTTATATGTTCTAACCTAAATACACCTCAAATAGTAACTTTTAATTGGCAGCATTCTTTAAAAAATACTGTATCTTTATTCAAATTTTCCAAAATTTATTATAAACACAAATAGACCTTATTATATCTTTGAGGAGTTGGTAAATACTGTAGCATCACACCTTTATTAAATGGGTAGTTATCAAAAGAGTGCCAGAAAACCTTTAAACTAGTGCTCTAGTACTGCATACTTTGTCTCTGTTCCAGTTTTTCTGATGTTCTGGTAATTTTAAAAAAAGTACATGCTTTTGTCTCTTTCTTAGCAATCTCACATAAATGTGTAGGCATTTAATCTGAAAATGAAAAGGTGTAAAACAATTTTAAGTTGGCAAACTAGAATACAACTAAATTTCATCTAATATGCCCCTAATTTCATAGTTTACATTTGTCTAAATTGTTTACAGATATTTCTCCTTCAGTCAAATCATAATTTAAACTTGATTAAATACTTGCTAGAAATTAGCATTACAACGAGCCATAAATCTACTCTAGCTTGTGTTTTATCTTACTTATTTAAGATTACTACAATAAATATATATTATATATATATATAAAGAAGGAAAATTTAAATAATAAATATTTCAAAGAATCAGGCATTTAATGTTAAAACACTGATTTTGAATCCAAGATACTCTTTGTATATATTCATTTTCATTATAGTTCTACAAAGCATTAATATTAGTGATGTGCTATAATAGCATAGTGCCTAAGGCACTTGACTGCTAACCAGAAGGCTGGTGGTTCAAACCCACCAGCCACTCCTCAGAAGGAAGGTTGAGCTATCTACTTCTGTAGTGATACTGCCTTGGCAACCCAAGGAGGGGTCGTTATGAGTCAGGTCTGACTTGAAGGCACATAACAACAACAACAACAACATAATAGCATTAGAAGAGATGTGTCATTGTTCTCAATCTGTAACATTTACATAAAAAAGTAGCTACACATTCTCCAAATTGTTTTACATCTAAATTTTTACTTTCAAATATGGTAAAATAAATAAGGCATTGACTGACTCCTGGCCGCCCATGTGTGTCAGAGTAGAACTGTGCACTATAGGTTTTCAATGGCTTCCCCCCTGTCATCCCCCGCCAGAGTAGACCAGCAAGCCCTTATTCTGAGGTCCCTCAGTGGACTTTCAGCTAGCAGCCAAGATATTAACCATTTGTTACCACTCGCACATGCTATCTACCACTTTTTTATGTAAAATTGTGAAAAATGAGAGCATTGAACATATGTACATTGAACACACACACATATTAATGCTAAGACTTGATTTAAACTTTAAAAACCTGGCTGCAACTACCACATCCAAGGAAGGGATATTAACCATATTGATTATTATACAGCCAGGTCTAATAAAATAATAGTATCATTGTCATCATCACTGGAATTATTGAGATAATTTATTGGTTTTTATCCTTGGAATTATTGAAATAATTTGTTTTTTACCATTTGAGGGTAATTATATTATATTCAGTATTCTTAAAGCAATGTAAACGAAGGTGAAATCACGTTAGTGGAAGCATGATGATTGGTTATGGATAGGTAGATTGATAGACATATACATGTTGTACATGTGTAATATTTATCGTCTATTGATTCTGCTTCCTAAATAACTCTCAGATAAGTTACTTTCTTCTGATGTCACTGTTTCTTCCTTTCCATGTGGACATTTTAGATAATTAAGTATTAAATTTATTTCTTCCGCTAAGTCAGGATTATTTATTCATATTGAATTGTGATATTACTATTAATTGATTGAAACTTTTTTTCCTCATTAATTGCTTGTCAGCTCCAACTTTACCTGACTACGAAGGAGTTGATGCCTCTCTCAATGAAACTGCCACTACAATAACTGTATTATTGAGACCAGCACAGGCCAAAGGTGCACCTATCAGGTAAGAGAGGAAAACATGATTATTGAAGGAAACAGCCAGTGTGAGAGATGTTTTTCCAGAGTTGCTGATCAGTCAATAAAGCAGTCCGTTTCTAATAAATGTTCATTTGACAGTTACTCTCGATAAGGTGTTGCTTTTGTTTTGTTTTGTTTTTGCTGCTTTTTTTTTCCCCATTTAGAGAATGCTTACAGAGTGATCTGTAGTGAAGAATAAAATTCTAAGGGAATTTTTTAGATAATCAGGAGATGAACCATTCACCTCTGTGCACTGTTTGATTCAAGATGTTGTTGTTGTTATTTGCCATCGAGTCGGCCCCGACTCATAGTGACCCCTCCTTAGGTTTCCGAGGCAGTATCACTATGGAAGTAGGATAGTAGCTATTATTTTCCTCTACTAGCATTTCATTTCCCTTACTCTGTTAGTATCTATAGTATAGGAGCTTTGAAGATATTTGTCCAAAAGAAAATGAGAAAATACCTCCTGTACAGTGTTGCAAATCAGTTATGAATAATTTCATATGAATGATTGAAAAAATCATAGGAAATATTGAGGATATAAAAGGAGAATATTTACAACTAATGCATCCTTGTGACCTTTTAATGCCTGAATTGTTTCTTACTTGGAATTACATAGTAGATATTAAAATTATTTTGCCATGTCATTTTTCTTTCCAGTATTAAACTATCTCTTAGTCTCTAAACTTGCAGAAAATTAAAAATGATGTTGTTTTCAGGGATTGCATCAAATTATTCTAGCCAATTTCTGCACATTTGAAATTAGGTAACTGTCTAAAGCTTAAGCAAGGATCCATCTGAAACTTACAAATTTTGTGGATATTTTGTTAATCAAACTTCTGTAAGGAAATGAATCAATGCAGGAAAATGCATGTAGGTATTTCATAATTGAATCATCTCAAGTTGTTTGCATGTTCGTTTAAGAAAACACCTTTGTTCTGTGCGTAAAATGAGTATATTTTAGCTTGTGAGTATATACTGACCATTCAAATAATCTATGCCACTGTACAGGGGGGAAAGTGTTTCCTTAAATATAGCAAGCATTGATAAAAGAATCTGAGCCTATATAAGAAAATCTCATGAGTCTTGCCTGACTAAAACTGGTAGGACCAGCAGGCAGAGAAAAGGAGAAATAGTTGAGTGTACTTGTAACAGAAACACTTACAAAAGCACTAGCCACTTGAAAATTCAAAATAAGTATCTAGTGCTATCTATGAATCAATGATATGTGAGTGAATCTGATTACTGATACAGAGGAGAAAGAAAATTTCTTCACTCAACATCTTTTTTCAATTGACAAGTAATCAGGATCATTCACATGTTCCTGACTGTGATAAATTTTACTTTGTAGGTAGGTGTTCAGGTCTGCTGCTGCCGTTTACATGCGCTGCCAGGGTACTTGCATTTACCTTTTAAGCTTTTTATTTGGAGGAATTCAGTTTTACTTTATGTGAGTGGCATACTCAATATACTTGTAGTAGTGTTATCACAAAACTGTGCTGTGTAACATAGCTTATACTAACTCTTGCTCATACTTAGTATTCAGAAAGGTATCTTTTTTTTTTTTCATTAGTGAGCATCCTATTGGTAATACATTTTTAAATCAAAAGTTTGCCTTCCATTCATTTTCTTTACCATTATTTGTCATAAGATTTCAAATTACTAAGAATTCATATGGTTTGAACTAATCAGAACTCCTGAATAATCATATATCTCTCTTTGTCTGAGCTCAGAAATGTATTCTTTTCCATTTTTTAATAACACAAATAAACACATTTGACCATTTCTGGAATTGAGCCCAGGGGCTGACAGCTCCAAAGAATATACTATAGCAGATTAGTACTCAAGAAAATAAATACAAAACCTGGGACATGACAAGAAGAAATAATTTGGTGAAACATGAACAAATGATAGATTTTTTTTTTTTCCTTATAGAATGATACAATCAAGAAAAAAAAATCTGTGTTCCAGTCAATATTCTATCCCACCTGACCCATCTCTAGTCTTTTGTAATGACTTCTCCAACTCCTGGGAGCTCTGGTGGCGTAGTGCCTAAGGCATTTGTCTGCTAACCAGAAAGCTGGCAATTCAAACTCGCCTTAGAAGGAAGGTTGGGCAATCTAATTCCATACTGATACTGCCTCAGAAACCCAAGGAGTGGTCTCTATGAGTCAGATGAGACTTGAAGGCAGTGAGTTTGGTTTTCCCCAGCTTCTTGGGACTGTCTACGTGGGAGCCAGCTGCTATGACAGACTGGTCCAGTCAGGAGTTTCAGCCTCAGATGAGTTCTATCTTTTTGATCTTTGACTTCTCCAGTCAGAAAGCCTGTCTTCTTTTTCTGACCACACTCCTACCTGAAATCTCACTATCAGTAACTAAAAGACTTATTTTGCCCAGTGCCTCAGTTGCATTAAAAATGAGGTTCCAGCTTGATGTGATTAATTTTTCCAGCACTGAATTTATAATGTGGTAACTCAAACCTTTAATTGAATCCTTATCATTCCCTTCAGATGTACTTGAAACTAATTGACTTTTTGCCCAATTTCTTACTCATGCATATCAGACTATCATGATCTCCTCTATAAATAATGCTTGGTGCCGTTCCACTCTATCTCTAGTCTGCTTCCACCCCTAACCCCCAAAGAAGCCTGACTTATTTACTTACTGACTTATTTACTTACTGACTTACTTACCTAGATCTCCTGACAACACCATCTGTTAGCTTTGTCTTCTGTGATCAGACCAAACCAAAATCATTGCTATCAAGTCAATTCCAACTCATAGTAACCCACTTTTGGGTTTCCAAGGTGGTAAATTTTTATGGAAGTAGATTGCCCAGTGTTCCTTCTGCAGACTGGCTGGTGGGTTTAGAACTGCCTTCTGGTTAGCAGTCAGATACCTTAGGGAGTATGCCACCAGAGCTCCTTTTGTCTGCTATGGTTGTCCCCAAATATTTAGCTCACTCCTTCTGTACCAGACTGCATGTCATCATCCATTGTCCAAGTCTAGTGGAGATAGTTCTTCTTTCTGCCTTAGTCTCCCTAATATCAAACAAATCCAAGTCCAAAAGCCTCTGTCATAGCAACTAGGAAAGCCTTGTTATTTTGAATTTGTGTGTTTGATTTACTTTCATTAATTTTATTGGAAAGTTAACAGTAGCAATATTTTCTATAAATTCAGTAACATTCAGTATGTGCCAGAAAATGATCTGGATATTTAGAATACAAAGTCACTTAAGATTGTTTGGTAGACTCCCTCAAACAGGAGTAAACAAACCAAACTCTCTGCCGTCGAGTCAATTCCAACTCATAACGATGCCTCCTTAGGTTTCTAAGGCGGTATCTCTACAGAAGTAGATTGCCCAATCTTCCTTCTGAAGAGTGGCTGGTGGGTTTGAACAGCCAGTCTTCTGGTTAGCAAATGCCTTGGGCACTATGCCACCAGAGCCCCGCAAATAGGAATAGTAAACTCATAAATCAAAGATTAATAACAGTGCAGTATGATAAATGCAATGACAGCAGTTAGAAAATGCAGTGCTAGAGCTGAGGTGTCCTCCCACACCCTTTTGAAAGTCACAGATTTTCTCCCATTCCTGGTAGCCAACAAAGAAAATTTCCTTCCCTATGTGAACCTTTCCTTGACTTTTCATAATAACATATTCATATATTAATTGTCTTTCTGTGGTTGACTTACTTCACTCAGCATAATGTCCTCCAGGTTCATCCACATTATGAGGTGATTCTCTGATTCTTCATTATTCTTTAATGTTGCATAATACTCCATTATGTGTATGTACTTTAGAGCCGAGTTTTGAAGGAGAAGTAGAAATAAGTTTGGCCAAAAGCAAGTTGTCATGAGGAAAAGGGACAAAGGACCTTCCATGCAAAGAGTGATATGTGGCTGCAGATGTGGCATAGCATGGTGAGCTCAAGAACCGCAAGTAGTTCAGGACATCGAGAGGGAAGGATATGTTGGAGAAGTGACAGCAGCTGAGGCTGGAGAAACAGAGCCCAGAGGGAGAGGCTGGTGAATGCTAGCCAGAAAACTAAAGGTGATCCCTTGAAGGCTAAGTAGAAAATGATCACAATTTTAATTTTAGTAAAGTCATTCTAACTAAAGTATAAAGAATGGACTGGGAGTATACTGGAGGCTGAAATGGCCCTGGTGAGAAGTGATAATGGACCACATTAAGGCAGTAGCAATGGAAACACAGGTGAGGCTGTGGCTCCCATACAAAGTTTTATGTAGGTAGGATGTATAAAGCTTAGTGACAAATGAGAAGGGGAATGAAGTAGAGTACTTTAAGTGAGAAATGATAGTAGCTTTTACTTTAGAAGTATTAGAGAGCAAAAAAAATAAATAAATAATGTAATCAATAAGGTATTTCTTCTTGAGGTTCTTAAGTAACAATAAATGTTTTTAGTATTGTTACCCCAGACAAACAAAACAAGACAGGTTTCATCTCACAAAATTCCTTTGTGTGTGTGTGTGTGTGTGTGTGTGTATTTTATCTGTAAAAGATCATGATGTTTGGAGAATAAATAATGTACACCATGGTAAAAAATTTTGTTCTAAATAATGCAGCACTCGGCATCACCAGCCGCTTGGTCCTTCTGTCATCCATTAAGACTGTCTCCATGTGCTAATGTAAAACATGTGCACTGCAATCCTGGCAAGTGTGGTTCTTTGTCAAAATAAATATTTGATTTTAGAATCATTCCGAAGAGTGAAAGTTGCTGCCTTGTATACATAAACTATTCACTATTGAATCTCCTCACTTTTTAGACCTATCCTTATCATTGTCATCCCTTGACAATCATTGCTGTGATTCAAAATCTATATTATGCACATTTAGAATAAATTCCTTAGATTGAATAATTCTCTCCATTTTTTCTAAGAGACTTTTTATTCTTAAAAAATGTATTCAACTGCTAACCTGACCATAAATAATTATAAATTATAATGCACAGAATGTCTCTGTTATAGAAAGATTGACCTAATGTAATTGTGTTTTCAAAGAATGAAAATAACTCCAGCAAAATTACAAAAACATAGAGAATAATTCCTTTGGTGAGACTCAGTTTATTGTAAAGTATAATAAAATGTAAAACTGCATGAATGAATATTTAATTGTAACCTGTTTCAAATATAAACACTATCTATTTTAAGCCAGCAGGAAGCTTCTCATCCTAGGATTATTGAATGTTTATTTTGTAGATAAAATCTAATTTTATGTTTTAAAACATTAAATACCATGAATTTTTAGGTAGATAATTAGGGTATCATCATAAAATGCAATCAAGAGCAACGTTTTTTTCCAGTTAAATTAGGAAAATACATAGAGCTGATGTTCCAGCCTCAGTGTTAGCTTAATAGAAACACATATCAAAATCTGAAAGGAATTTAAATAGAGTTCAGACCATGTCAAGACTCTTCCCTGGGTCACTTGGACACATATATAAAACATTAAAAATTGCTACTATTCTTATCCATCTGCAGATGCAATTTAATCTCAGAAATTTAAAGAGATCAAATAAGCTGCCTGATATTCTAAGCACTATCATGACATAAATCTTATTTGAATTTCAAATAAAAATGTGTCAAAATTTAAGCAAAGATGTAAATAACTCTTATACCCCATCTTATGCACATAAATGGTATATGGCCCAAGGAAAATAAAAAATAAGTTATTTTAACTTTGACAGAATCATAGTAGAGAGAATTTTTTCTAACAGAACATAGGAGAAGGTATGCACTTTCTATTAAAACTCCTTTTTGACTGTGTGTACATGGAAGAATTAGTGACCGTAATCACTACTTTTCCTTGGCAATAACTACTGTCACCTTTGTGGAAGGCAAAGCAAGCACATTTTTAAAACCCTATTCTAGTGTTTTTATTTCTCTTCCTTTATTTTATCTTATTTTTCATATTTAAATATTTTTTAAACCAATTCAAATCATTGTTGTACTTGCTCCTAAATTGCAGGCTATTACTATTTTTTTTCCACATTTTTAAATTTAACAAGCAATCTGTAAAACAGATATCTTCCTTATTTTACATTGCCTTCCCCTTCACCCACTTTATTATTTTTAAACTAGCCAAGTTTGGTATTGTATATAAGCTAAATATTAAAGCCACTAATTTTGTCCTTAGTTTTTATTGGAGGGTCTTTATAGTTTTAGGTTTTACATTCAGGTCTTTGATTCAACTTTATTATATGGTGTGAGATATGGATCTTGTTTCATTTTTCTGCGAGTGGGTATCTAGTTTTGCTGATAGCATTTATTAAATAGACAACGTCTTCCCCATTTAATGAGTTTTGGCCCTTTGTCAAATATCACCTGTCCATAGGTGGGTAGATTTATTTTTGACTTCTCAATTCTGTTTCATTGTTCTATACATCTCCTATTGTACCAGCACCAGGCTGTGGTGACTACTATGGCTATGTCGTAGGTTTTGAGATTGGGGAGTATGAGGCCTCTTACTTTGCTCTTCTGAAGTAGTGCTTTACTTAACTTGGGTCTCTTTCCTTTCTATATAAAGTGATTATTATAAATATTGTTTTTCTGGTTTCCTTTTCAGAGTTTGCTTCTTCAAGTAAAGGAATCCAACTGATTTTTGTATGTTGATCATGTCTCCTGCCACTTTGTTGAATCTTGCAGTTAGTTCCAATAATTTTCCTAAATAGTCCTTGGTATTTCTATGTATAGGATCATATCATCTGCAAATAGAGATAGTTTTACTTTTTCTTCATCAATTTGTATGCCTTTATTTCCCTTTCCTTCCTTATTGCTCTGGCTGGGACCTCCAGTACAACATTGAAGAAGAGTGGTGACAGAAGCATTCTTGTCTAGTACTCATACTTAGGGGAATGTTTGCAGTTTCTCTCCACTGAGAGTAATGTTGCTTATTGGTTTTATGTGTTGTTGTTAGGTGCCACCGAGTTAGTTCCAACTCCTAGCAATCTGTGGACAACAGAAGAAAACACTCCCTGGTCTTGTGCCGTCCTCACAATCCTTGCCTTGCTTCAGGCCATTGTTGCAGCCGTTCGATCTCATTGATGGTCTTCCCCTTTTCTGCTGATTTTGACAACCTTAGTCATCTTCTCCAGGGACTGGTCCTTCCACATAACATGACCAAACTGTGAGAAATGAAGTCTGGCTATTCTTGCTTCTAAGGAGCAGTCTTGCTGTACTTGTTTCAAAACAGATTAGTTCCATCTTCTGGCAGTCCATGGTCTATCCAGTATTCTTCACCAGCACCAAAATCCAAAGGCATGAATTCTTCTGAGGTTTTCCTTATTCACTGTTCAGCTTTCACATACGTATGAGGCTGTTGAAATACCATGGCTTGGGTCATGCACACTGCTTGACTGCTGCTTCCGTGGTCATTGATTGTGGACCCAAGTAAAATGAAATCTCTGACAACTTCAATCTTCTCCATTTATTGTGTTGTTTTACATTGGTCCAGTTGTGAGGACTTTTGTTTTCTTAATGTTGAGATGTAATCCATACTGAAGGCTGTAGTCTGTGATCTTCATCAGTAAGTGCTTCAAGTCATCTTCACTTTCAGCAAACAAGGCTGTGTCATCTGCATATTGCAGGTTGTTAATGATTCTTCCTCCAGTCATGATGTCACTTTCTTCTTTATGTAGTCAAGTTTTTGGAATTATTTTCTCAACATACACATTGAATAAGTATGGTGACAGGATTCAACCCTTCTACATACCTTTGCTGATTTTAAAGGATGCAGTATCCTGTTGTTGTGTTTAAACACCTGCCTCTTGTTCTATGTATAGGTTCTTTATGAACACAATTAAGTGTTTTCTGGAATTCTAGTTCTTCACATTGTTATCCATAATTTGTTATGATCACACTATCGAGTGACTTTACATAGTTAATATAACACAGGCAGACATCTTTCTGGTACTCTTTGCATCAGCAGTGATATCCATTGTTTCATGTCCTCTTCTGAACCTGACTTGAATTAAAGGAAGTTCCCTGTTGACATACTGCTGCAACCATTTTTAAATTATTGGCAGCAAAATTTTACTTGTATGTGATATTAATGATATGGCTCAATAATTTCTGTACATTCTGTTGGGTCACCTTTCTTTGGAATGGGCATAGATATGGATCTTTGCCAGTCATTTGGCCAGTTAGCTGTCTTCCAAATGTCTTGCCATAAATGAATGAGAATCTCTGGTAGCATAGTGCCCAAGGCATTTGATGCTAACCAGAAGATTGGAGGTTCAAGCCAACTAGTCACTCCAGAGAAGGAAGACCAGGCAATCTATTTGGGTAAAAATTTACTGCCTCAGAAACCCAAAGGGGGTCACTATGAGATGGAATCGACTTGATGGCAGTGAATTTGTTTTCTGGTTACCTAGTAACACCCTGACAGAAATATACCACAAATGGGATGGCTTTAACAAGTAGGAGTTTATTCTCTTACAGTTTTGGAGTCTAGAAGTCCAAGTTCAGCCTCTAGGGGCTGGGTGAAAGCCCCTTAGCCTTGGGCTTCAGCTCTGCCTCCTGCTCCCGGCCCACAAAAATTAGAGGCTTTTCTTTACTCAGGCAGCATCTGGCTGCTGAGGCTGACAAATCTAAGATCAACAAGTAAAAAGCACAGTCCCAGGGTTGCCAAACAACATGGCAGGCAACTAATTCAAATCCAGATGAAGTCCTGAGATTGGCAGGGCATGGCAGGCTGGTGAACAACAACTTTGCTATATGTAGGGTTCAAGAGTGCCAGAAAGCTAGAGACCTTCCTCAGAGCTGCTTCTTAGATACTGGAAGCAGCTCCCATCTCTAAAGCAGCACTCACCTGCTCCAGCAGATTCCACCATGGAGTAAATTGCCAGTCTCACCATGGGGAATACTACATCCAGCTGCCCAGCTACTCCACCAGGCTCAGCCAAATTGACACACAACCTCAAGTACCAGAGTTTGGATTTGGCTTTTTTTTTTTTTTTTTAAACCTCCAGCATTGCATATGTTTGTTGAAACTCTCCATGGTTGTTTTGTCAATTCCTGGAGCCTTGTTGGGTGCCAGTTACTTCAGTGCATGCTGGACTTCTGCCTCCAGTACCATTGGCTCTTCATCATATGCTACCTCCTGAAATGGTCGTACATCAACCAGTTCTTCCTTGGTACAGTGACTCTGTGTATTCTTTCCATCTTTTTTTAATGCTCTTTGCATCATCAATATTTTGTGCATGTAATCCTTTAATATTACAACTCCAAGCCTGAACTTTTTTCTTCAGTCTTTCAACTCGAGATATGCTTAGAGTGTTCTTCCCTTTGAGTTTGTAACTCCAGGTTTTTGCAGATTTCTTCATGATGCTTTACTTTGTCTTTTTGAGCTGCCTTTTGAAATCTTCCGTTTAAATCTCTTTTTTTTAATATTATTTTATTTTTACAGTGTTTCCTCCCCTCCCCTCCCACCCCTGGTAACCAACAAAGAAAGTTTCCTTCCATATATAAACCTTTCCTTGACTTTTTACAGTAACAGACTAGTATAATATTTGTCCTTCTGTGATTGACTTACTTCACTCAGAATAATGTCCTCCAAGTTCACCCGCATTACGTGGTCTTCTGCAGATTCTTCATGATTCTTTAGTTTGACGTAGTATTCTATTGTGTGTGTGTGTGTGTGTGTGTATATACACACACACACAATAGATTAGATTGGTTAGCCATTCTTCTGTTGATGGACATCTAGGATGTTTCCATCTTTTTACTATTGTAAATAGTGCTGTGATGATCGTACATATATCTGTTCTTGTCCTGGCTTTCACTGCTTTAGGATATATGCCTAGTAATGGGATTGCTAGGGGCTCTGGTGACATAGTACCTCAGGCATTTAACTGCTAACCAGAAGGCTAGCAGTTCAAGCCCACCAGCCACTCCTCAGAAGGAAGAGTGGGTAATCTACTTCCGTAGTGATATCACCTCGGAACCCAAGGAGGGGTCACTATGAGTTGGATCCAATTCGACGGCAATGAGTTTGTGTTTTTTTTAATGGGATTGCTGGATCAAATGGTATTTCTAGCTCCAACTTTTAGGAAATCGCCATACTACTTTCCACAATGGTTGTATCATTTTACAGTCCCACCAGCAGTGTATGAGCATCCCAATCTCTCCACATCCTCGCCAGCATTTGTTATTTTCTGTCTTGTTGAACTTTGCTATTAGTGCTGGGGCCAGATGGTATCTCATTATTGTTTTAATTTGCATCTCTCTAATGGCTAATGATCATGAACATTTCTTCATGTGTTTGTTGGCCGCCTGAATATCCTCTTTGGTGAATTGTCTATTCATGTCTTCTGCCTATTTTTCAGTTGGATTGTTTGTCCTTTTGTTGCGGTGTTGAAGTTTTCTATAAATTTTAGAGAAAAGTCCCTTGCCAGGTATGTCGTTGCTGGATATTTTTTCCCAATCTGTAGGTTCCTTTTTTTTAATCTTTCTGAAAAGTCTTTTGAAGCACAAAAAGTTTAATTTGTAGATGGTCCAACTCATCTAGTTTATCTTTCACTCTATGTGCATTTTGGGTTATGCTTGACAGTCTATTTATGGCATATATTAGGGTCCCTAAATTTGTCCCAAATTTTTCCTTGAGGAACTTTATAGTTTTAGGTTCACATTTAAATATAAGTCTCTGATGCATTTGGAGTTAGTTTTTGTGTATGGTGTGAGGTACAGATCTTGTTTCATTTATCTGCAAATGGATATCCAGTTTTGCCAGCACCATTGGAAAGAGACTACCTCTTCCCCATTTAATGGATTCCAGCCCTTCTTCAAAAATCAGCTGACCATAGGTTAATAGATCTATTTCTGGGTTCTCAATTCTGTTCCACTTAGGTATGTATGTCTGCCGTTGTAACAGTACCAGGCTGTTTTGACTACTGTAGCTGTATAGTAGCTTTTGAGATCCAGGAACATGAGACCTCCTACATTGTTCTTCTTCATTAGTGCTTTGCTTATCTCAGGTCATTTCTTTTCCATATGAAGTTAGTGATTGATCTTTTCATATCCATAAAGAAAGTTGATGGGATCTGGATTAATTGCATTGAATGTATAGATTGCTTTGGGTAGAATTGACATTTTCACAGTGTTCAATCTTCCTATCCATGGGCGTGGTATGTTTTTCCTTTCATGTAGATTTCTATGGTTTTTTGAAATAGGGATTTGCAGTTTTCTTTGTACAGGTCTTTTGTGTCCACAGTGAGATTTATTCCCAAATATTTTATTTTTATGGTACCTATTGTAAATGGTATTGATTTATTTCCTTTTCAGCAATCTCTTTGCTGGTATAGAAGAATCAAACTGATTTTTTATGTTGTTTTTGTACCCGCCACTATGCTAAATCTCTCCATTAGTTCCGTAGTTTTTTTGCTGAGTTTCTTGGGTTTTCTATGAATAGGATCGTATCATCAGCAAATAGGAATAGTTTTATTTCTTTGTTACCAAGCAGGATGCCTTTGATTTCCCTTTCTTGCCTTATTGCCCCAGCTAGGACTTCAAATACAATGTTGAATAGAATTGGTGATAGAGGGCATCCTTGTCTGGTTCCTGTTTGCGAGGGGAGTGGTTTCAGTCACCATTAAGAATAATGTTGGCTGTTAGTTTTGCATATATGTCCTTTATTATGTTGAGGTATTACCCGTCTACTCCTGTTTTTTGAGAGTTTTTATCAGGAAAGGGTGTCAGATTTTATCAAATGCCCTTTCTGCATTGATTGATATTATCGTATGGTTCTTTTCCTTTATTTTATTTATGTGATGGATGACATTGATTGTTTTTCTAATGTTGTACCATCTTTACATACCTGGTATGAACCCTGCTTGGTCATAATGAATTATTTTTTGGATTGGTTATTGGAGTCTGTTGACTAGGATTTTGTTGAAGATTTTTGCATCTGTATTCCTGAGGGATATTGGTCTGTGGTTTTCCTTTGAGTGATG
>NW_006921754.1:5898806-5910900 GCF_000298275.1 Orycteropus afer afer | reverse complement strand
ATTTCTTCTAATACCCAGTCATTTTCAAGGAGGGTGTTACTCAATTTTCATTTGTTTGATCTTTTTTTTCCATTGCTCTTCCTATTTTTGATTTCTAATTTGATAGCATTGTGATCTGAGAAGATGCTTTGCACTATTTCAGTGTTTTTAAATTTATTAAGGCTTAGTTTGTGGCCTAATATATGGTCTATCCTGGAGAATGTTCCATGTGCACTGGAAAAGAATGTATATTGTGCTGTTGTCGAGTGAAGTGCTCTGTAGATGTCTATAAGGTCAAGTTATTGAATGGTATTGTATAGTTCTTCTGTGGTTTTTTTTTTTGAGTTTCTTTCCAGTTGTTCTATCATTGAGTGAAAGTGGTGTATTAAATTCTCCTATTATGACTGTAGAGTCATCTATTTATCTTTTCAATTCTGTTAAACTCTGATTTATGTATTTTGGGGCTCTTTCTTTGGGTGCATAGATATTTATTTTGGTTATGTCCTCTTGTTCATTCGAATCTTTAATCATTATATAATGTCATCATTGTCTTTTATGGTGGTTTTTGTATTAAAGTCAATTTTATCAGAAATTAATATTGCTTCTTCTGCTTGTTATGTTCAGATCTTTTACTTCATCAGTTCTTCCATTCATTTTATCTACTCTTCTTTCATGGGTGAGTTTAAGGGTTTCTTCTCACATCCATTTTGGTCTTTTCTTCCTTTTTTTTAAATGACTTTTGCTTGCTTCATATATGAAGTTTTGATGTCATCCCACAACTCACCTGGTCTTCAGTTATTGGTGTTCACTGTCAAATCTTTTCTTCAGGTGGTCTCCAAATTCAGGTGGGATGTACTCAAGGTCATTTTTTGAATTTTATGGATTTGTTTTAATTTTCTTCAGCTTGTCTTAAACCTGCATAGGACCAATTAATTGATGGTCTCTTCTGCAGTCAGTCTATGGCCTTGTTGTGACTTAAGATACTCATCTTCTCTATCTTCTCTTTCCACATGTAGTCAGTTTGATTCCTGTGTATACCATTTTGCAAGGTCCACTTGTATAGTTGCTGTTTATGGCATTGAAAAAAGTACTCAAGTACCCAGGCTTATTCTTTGTTTCCAACTTTGTGTTCTAGTCATGTAATTATCAATGCATCTTGATTTCATGTTTAGTCAATATCAAACTGCAGAAGTTGATGACTATCTTCAGTTTCTCAGTTTTTGGCTTTAGTGGTTTGCTGTAAATTTTAATAATAGCTGTATTAACTGGTTTTCCTGGCTGGCATATTTATATTATCCTATAACTGACAGTATTATACTTCAGAATAGATCTTAAAATGTTCTTTTTGAAGGTGAGTGTGATGCCATTCCTCTTCTATTTTTCATTCCTGGCATAGTAGATTATACTATTCTTTGAGTCAAGATAGCTAATACCAGTCCATTTCTGCTCCCTAATACCTAGGATATTGATGTCCATTTCATTTTTGCCACTTCCAGTTTTCATCGATTCATGCAACATATATACCGTGTTCCAATTATTAATGGATATTTGCAGTTGTTTCTTCTCATTGAGCCATGCCACATCAGCAAATGAATGTCTCAAAAGGTTTGCTCCATACATATTATTAAAGTTGCCTCTGCTTTGTGGAGGCAGCTCCTCTCCAATCACATTTTGAGTGATTATCAACCTGAGAAGCTCATCTTCCAGCACTGCATCAAACAGTGTTTTACTACTATTCATACTTCCAGTGGATAATTTTTTTCAGACATGGTCCTACTTTTCCTTCTTCCCAGTCAGTCTTAATCTGGAAACTCCACTGAAACCTTTTGCCCTGGATGACCTGCTGATATTTGACATACTGGTGGCATAGCTTCCAGCATCACAGCAACATGCAAGCCACTAGAGTATAATAAACTGACAGATGAGTTGGGGTGGTTTTGTATGTTGTTGTTATGCGTCGTTGAGTCAGGCCCAACTCATAATGACCCCTCCTTGGGTTTCCGACGCAGTATCACTACAGAAGTAGATTGCCCCATCTTCCTTCCAAGGAGTGACTGGTGGGTTTGAATTGCCAGCCTTCTGGTTAGCAGTCAAGTGCCTTAGGTACTATATATGCCCTTAATTTGTTGAGGAATTTCCTTTCTATTCCTATTCAGCATTTTTTTTTTTTTTTTCAGGAATAGATATTGAATGTGGCCCAATGCCTTTTTTGTGTCTATTGATATGATTATTTGATTCTTTAGCATTGTTTTATTTATGTGATGGGTTATACTGTTTGATTTTCTGATGTTGAACCATCCTTGCATACCTAGTATATATCCCACTCAATCATGATGCTTTTTTTTTTTTTTTTTTTTTGCTGTTTGTTGAATTTTTTTGGCTACAGTTTTGATGAGCATTTTTGCAACTGTGTTCATGAGGGATATTAGTCTATAATTTCCTTTATAAATGTATGTTTGCCTAGCTTTGATATCAGGATTATGCTTGCATCATAAAATAAATTCAGTAGTATTCCCTCATGTTCTGTATTTGGATTAATTTTAGTTTAATTGTTGTCAGCTCCTCTCTGAGTGTATGGTAGAATTTACCAGTGAAGCTGTCTGGGCTAGGACTTTTTTTTTGTTAGGAGTATACAATTTCTTGTTTTGTTATGAGTCTATTCAAATTTTCTACCTCAGTCTGTTAGTTTAGGTAGGTAGTGTGCTTCTAGAAATCTGTTTCTTGTAGGTTTTCAAATTTTTTTGAATACCATTCTTCATAGTATCTTGTTATCTTTTTTCTTTTGGTTGGTTCTGCTGCGACATTTCTTGTTTCATTTCTTATTCATGTTATTTGCATCTTCTCCTTTTCTTTTTTTAGATTTCCCCATTGTTTGCCTATTTTATTCTTTTCAAAAAACCAGCCTCTGGGCTGGTTGATTCTATCAAGTCTTTCTCTCTTCATTTATTTTTGCTAAGATCTTTATTATTTCTTTTCTTCTGGTGACTGTAGGCTGATTTTTCTGTTTTTTTTTTTTTTGTTCTTGAAGATGTTGGGTGAAAGTGTTCATTTTAGTTCAACCAATAATTATATATCCAGGAAAACTGCACCTCAAATATGTTGGTGAAGACATTTCCAGATAACAGAAATTAAGAAAACTTGTGAAAACCAGTCTTACCTTACAAGATATAATAAATAGAGCCCCTCACACAGACAATGTGATTATTAATATACTTGACAACATAATGCAGAGTCTAACCCAGATATTGAAGTATCCAAACAAACATAAACCTACAGGACAAAAAATAGTGAACCAGAGTTATCACTTCACAGACAAGGACACTACAAAGCAGAAAGAGGGAATAAATAGTGTAGTAGTAGTAGTATATCTAAATAGAGAGGAAGTCAAGACAATTTCAAGATAGAAAGGACTGTTTTAAACTTACAAATGACGTCCAAGAACATCAATAAACTTTTCATCAAAATTAAAAAGAACATAGTCCAGAGATTTAGCAAACACTGAGATAATAGCAATGAAGGAAATGATAACAAATTCCATAAACAAAATGGACTCGGCACAGAAAATATACTACACACATACACACACACACACAAACAAAAATGACAGCAGTGATTTCATACTTGTTGATAATTGTACTGAATGTAAATGAAAAATGCACCAGTCAGGACACAGAGAGTACTAGAATGGATAAGAAAATAGGACCTATCAGTGTTCTGTCCACAAGAGACAAACCTTAGACATAAAGACAAAGCAGACTAAAAATCAATGTTTCAGAAGATATATCAAGCATATGGCAATTGAAAAAAAAAGTGGCAGTGGCAATATTAGTTTCTTGTAAAATAGACTTTAAGGCAAAAACTAGCATAACAGACCAGAAGGACACTATGTAGGAATTAAAGGGTCAATCAAACCAGAAGATATAACTAGAATAAATACTTACACATCCAATGGAAAAGCCTCAAAATACATAAATTAGACTTTAAACAGAATTGAGAAGATAAATTGACAATGCCACAGTAATAGTAGGAGACTTTATTATACCACTTTCAGTGAAGGATGGAACAACTAGAAAGAAACACAACAAAGACACAAAAGATTTAAAAATAATCAACCAAGTTGACCTTATGGACCTATATAGAATGCATCAGCCCACAACAGTACAATGTATATTCTTTCCAGCACACATGGAATTTTCCAGAATAGACTATATGGTAGACCACAATGCAAGCCTCAGTATTTAAAAAAACATTGAAATACTGCCAAGAATTTTCTCAGAACATAGTGCTACAAAATTAGAAGTCAGTGATAGGGTGAGCAAGGATAAAAATCAGACACATGAAAACTGAATCATGTCCTGCTGAAAAACAACTGGGTGATAGAAGAAATAAAAAATGAAATAAAAAATTCCTTGAATAAAATGAGAATGAAAGTACAACACACCAAAATCTTTGTCACACAGTGAAAGCAGTGCTCAGAGGGCAATTTATAGCAATAACTGCATGTATTCTAGAGTTTTCAGAAGGACTATACTTTAGATAGGAGCCCTGGTAATGCAATGGTTAAGCACTTGGCTGCTAACCAAAAGGTTGCCCGTTCAAACTCACCAGCTGCACTGAAGGTCAAGCAGCACTGAAGGCGTTGGTGAAAACAAGGTTCCAGGAATTGACAGAATACCAGTTGATATGTTTCAACAAAAAGATGTAAGGCTGGAAGCAATCACTCATTTCTGCCAAGAAATTGGAAGACAATTACCTGCCAACTAACTGGAAGAGATCCATATCAGTATCCATTGCAAAGAAAAGTGATCAAAAAGAATGTGGAAATTATGGAACAATATCATTAATATCACATGGAAGTAAAATTTTGCTGAAAATAATTTATAAATTAGTTCTTAACAGTACTGTCTTGATTCTCTAGTCCTATTATACAGAAATACCACAAGTGGATGGCTTAACAAAAATTCTCTTACAGTTTAGTAAGCTAGAAGTTCAGTGTGCCGGCTCTTGGTGAAGGCCCCTCAACCTTGAGTTTCAGTTCTGCCTCCTGTTCCAGGCCCACTGTACTTAGCTGTGACTCCTAACTCACACAGTTGCTGACTGCTGAGGCTGACAAACCACAGTCAACAAGTGAAATACATAATCCCAAGATTGGCTGGCAACACAGCAGTCTATTTGTTCAAGTGTATGAACAATCCTAAGATCAGCAGGCAACACTGCAGACCAAGATTAGGCCAAATGCAGGGTCCAGTTGTGCCAAAAGCTAGAGACCTTTCTCAGAGCTTCTCCTTATATACTGGAAGCAAGCCACATTCCAAAAGCAACTACCTAGTTGCTCACAGCAGATTCCACCATTTAGTTGATTACACCACATCCAATCTTCTCATGGGGAATAAATGCATCCAGCTGCCAAGCTACTCAAAGTCATGGCCCAGCCAAGTTGACACACAACCTTAACTACTATATTCTACCTTTAGTCAACTTAGAACCTGTACAGATCTTCTTCATTGGGTGGCCTGAGCCTCCCAGTCCATTTGAATGGTGAGCTCAACACTTTGGCCTGGCTGGCCCTGTTCTTCTGCCCTTTGGGAGTCCCACCCCCTCACTTTGGGCCGTGGATATGGCCCCATCCAGCTGGCACTCATGTGTGGCAGCCCCACATTCTAGATCCAAGATGATGAAGATCTGACTCTCAGACATAGAAGGCTGTTGTGGTTTCACCCTTTGAAATCCCAGAGGCCATGGTCTAACCCTTTGAAACTGAGGCAACTCTGCTTCCTGTTTCTTGGTCTCTGCAGCTTCTGCCAGTTATTACCCGAAGGCAACCCACTCTACCAGGAAGCTTCCTGCCCAGTAGCTCTCTGCTCTGCTTTCTCGCACTGTGGGCTGGCAAACCTGTGGCTCCTTCTCTACCAGTTAATGCCCAAAGGCAGCCCACTCCACTAGCAAGCCTCCTGCCCAAAAGCATTTAGCTTTCTTCTTCCATGGGCTGGGAAGCCCATCACTCTGACTCATGCCAGTATCTCAGCTCTGCTGCTGCAGTCTCTGTCTGCTAGTCTCTCTGCCAATCTCTGCTGTAGTCTCAGCACAGGGATTTCACATTTAAGGACACATTCCACTCCTGCTTCCACATTTTACATATCTATTAGAGCAGCACCCTACTTTCTTGGTACCACATTCTGTCTTGGTTTTTTAGTGCTGTTATAACAGAAGTACTACAAGTGGGTGGCTTAACAAACAACTTGTTTTCTTACAGTTCAGAAGGCTAGAAGTCCGAATTCCACCTGGATTCAGATGAGGTCTTGGAAAGAAGGATATCATTGCTAATGTCATATGGATCTTGGTTGAATGTAGAAAGTTACCCGTGTTTTAGTGACTGTGCAAAGGCCTTCATTAGGTGGATCATAAAAAATTATGGATAACTTTATGAAGTGTAGTAATTATAGAATGTTCAGTTGTGCTCATGGGCAACCTGTACATGGACAAAGAGGCAGTTGTTTGAATGGAATAAGTCATTTGCTGTGTGGTTTGGGATCAGGAAGGACATATGTCACCTTTTACTACACTTATTCAATCTATATGCTGAGCAAATAATCTGAGAAGCTGGACAGACTATATGCAGAACATAGCATCAGTATTGGAGGAAACTCATTAAAAAGCTGCCACAAGAAGATGACACAGCCTTGCTTGTTGAAAGTGAAGAGGACTTGAAACACTTAGTGATGAACATTAAAGACTACAACCTTCAATATGAGTTATACCTCACTATCAAGTAAACAGAAATCCTCACAACTAGTCCAGTAAGTATCATCAAGATGAACAGAGAAAATATTTAAAAGTTGTCAAGGATTTCATTTTACTTGGATCTACAATCAACACCCGTGAAGCAGCAGTCAAGAAATCATATGACATATTATTGCATTGGGCAAATGTGCTGCAACAGACCTCTCTATAATGTTAAAAAGTGAAGAAGATGTCACGTTGATGACTGAGGTGCTCTTGACTCAAGCCATTTTATTTTCAGCCACGTCATTTGTATGTGAAAGCTGTACAATGAATAAGGAACACCAAAGAATAATTAATGCATCTAAATTATGATGGTGGCGAAGAATATTAAATATACCATGGACAGCCAGAAGAAGAGCAAATCTGTCTTGTAAGAAATACAGCTAGAATACTCCTTAGAAGCAAGGATGCTGAGACTTCCTCTCGTGTACTTTGGACATGTTTTGAGCATGAATCAATTCCTAGAGAAGAATATCATACTTGGTAGAAAGTTAGCAAGAAAGAAGAAGATCCTCAAAGAGATGGATTGATACAGTGGCCGGAACAGTGAGTTCAAGCATAGCAATGACTGTGAGGATGGCTCAGAGGCAGGCAGTGTTTCATTCACTTGTACATATGGTTGCTGTGAATTGGTACCAACTCACTGGCACCTAACAACAGCAAGGCCTTTTAAAAATGAATCTTTTAATTTTTTGTTTGGCATGTCATCCAAATTAGATGTGAACTTGCTATGATTTCTTATTAATTTTGTAGTGACTTTTCTCTATGTGTAAACAGATATAAGAGCTCATTATGATTACAGTTGATCTCTGTATTGATTATACACCGTCCTTTGCTATGTGCAAGAAAAAAGATATGAATGAGCAAAGTGGTATTCTTAAAAGGAACTGATTGAAGACTGAGCCCAACTAATGGCAGTAAAATGCCACTAGAGGATTTTGAATAGTAATTTTACTTGGATTTTTCATATTTTAAGTATGCTAGAAGGGTGGCATACCTAAGGTGCTCTGTATCAAAAGATTGCAGTATACCAGACATGAGTGTGTGCAAAAGGGCTTGGGGGTAGCATCCTTCTACCTCCTATAATTTCACAAGGGGGGGGGGTCAGTCATCAACAGCATTATTAGCTCAAGGCTGATCCCTATGAAACAGAGCAGCCTTGCCACCACCCTCCCAACACTTTTACCAGTTGTGACACCAGCTGTCCATCCAATTAACTTGCTACTTCTGCTCTGGGTTTGATAGAAAATTTATTGCAATGGCCACACAGAACTCATGGACTGTACTGACAGCTATGGAGTTTATTAGGGAAGCAATAGGTTACAATTTAGGTCCAGGAACGCTCTGTATGTACCGTTATGCATCAGGACAGGGACCCCACTAAACCCACTACCATTGAGTCTGATCCGACTCATAGCAACCCCTCCTCGGGTTTCTGAGGCAGTATCACTATGGAAGTCGTCCTACCTTACTTCTGAGGAGTGGTTGATGGGTTTAAACCACCAGCCTTCTGGTTAGCCGTCAAATGCATTAGGCACTATGCCACCAGAGCTCCCAGCCATGCCCAATAGGCAAGCTTCTCTTTGGCCCTTGGCCTCTCAGCCTGGCCACTGCCATACTCAGACAAGTGTTACAAAGCTGTTTTGAACAATGCTAACAGGTGCACCCCACTCCACCAGCAAGACTGCTGCCCCAAAGCATTCAGCTTACTTGCTCCATGAGCTGGCATGCCCACTGCTCTGCCTTGTGCTGGTCTCTTGATTCTGCTGCTTCTGCTGCTGCCATCTCTCTGCCTTCTCCCTGCTGTCTCTGTTGTCTTTTCAGCACAAGTATCTCAGATGCAAGGATACACTCTACCCCCAGTTCATCTGACGTTGATGGCAGTGAAATACACTTTTTTTGTCTCTGGGATGGCTCGTTTTAAGCCTAGCCAGATGTTAAAACTGGCCAGTCCTCATATTAGGGTTCCATACACCTTATTTGCACAAGCCCACCCTGCAAGAGTAGCATGTATTTTATGGATGTCATTAACAAGCTATCTAGTCCCCTTTGTGGGCCACAAGCACCTTAGATTTGCATAGGTCCGCCCATTCATCTGGTGGGAGTCACAAAGACAATGTCTAGAAGCACCATACCAAGTAATTTACTGCACCATAATGAACCAAGATTTTAAGTTGGAAAAGAGTATTTCTAGGTTTTGTTATAGAAGAATGATAGTTCAATTTCAGCTTGGTTTGAGTGTAAGGTGAAAAGGGTCTATGACAGATTATTTAAGATGACTGAAAATTAGCTTCTGAAGGATTGCTTCAGAAGTAAGGATGCTCACTACATATTGTCATGGTCTTATAAATGGAGAGGGTCTTAAAGAACATAGATATTTTTGCTTTTTAGCATTGTTTAACTGCATCAAAATTGAAAGGGCAAGAAAATATTCTAACAACAATAGGACATGAGAAATTTCACAAATAAAAAGTTAATATAAAAGCAGCATGAAAACAGACTTTTCTCACCTTTCTATTCCCAATGCCTAGAAGTGTACATTCTTTATACATGGTAGTTGTTCATTATGTAACTGTTTAATGATAATAATTAATGAATGTACAATTACAGACAGAAAGTTAATTGAGGAAATTCTTATTTATAAAAAGTAACACCTTAGGTGTATCTTAACCAACAAAGATATCAACAGAAAAGGCAAAAACTCTTTATTCATTCTACAAATCCTCTCTAAATACTCAGTATTTGAAAACCACACTTATATGTATTTCAGCTTGTGGAGTTAACTATAATTGGAGTCTAAAAATTTACAGAAACTGAGCTAAGTGTAACAGAGTGAAGACATTTCTCCAGACAGAGATGGGGAAAGCACTATCCTGATTTAGTTTTCTAATTGATGTCAGTCATCACACAAATTATTTATTTGTTTGTTCATTTAACTTTTTGTTTTGATTTGGGTAAAAATTTACAGAGTAAATTCGTTTTCCATTCAACAACTCTTACACATTTTATTTCATGACATTGATTGCATTTTCCACCTTTAAGAGCAGGTCTTTCCACTTCCTCCCCCCCCCCTTTTTTTTTTTTTGGCCATTTCAATGTGTCCTTCTTCCTATTGCTTCTTGCCTTCTGAGCTTGTACCTGGGCAAATACTGCCCTTTAGTCTCATTTGGTTGGTTGTTCTAAGGAGTTCAAAGGACTAATGGACCATGTGAACCCCAAACTCCACAAACTTTGAGACCTGAAGAACTAGATGGTGCCCTGCTACCACTGTTGACTGCTCTGAAAGAGAACAATAAGGGATCCTAATAGAGTGAGAGCAAAATGTGGAACAAAACTGAAAATAATAAAATATACCAGGTATACTAGTTGATAGAAAATCATGAAACCTCAGAGACTATGGCCCTTAAATTCCCTTCAAGCCTGGAACTGAACTCATCCCCTTAGCTCAACTTTCAGCCAAATATTGTAAGACTAGAAGATGGAACAATAACAAAGAATATTTTAAACACTTGAAAGGCAGTTTTCAGAAGATGTTCTATATGTATAGTATAAAATATAGAAAGAAGAAAATCAGGCTCATGCTTTAAATTTTAGCTCTTTTTTCTGGGCTTCAGTTTCTCAATAGTAATATAAACATGGCATCTTATTTCTTCTATACCTATTTAAGGAATAATTAGATAATATTAGTAAAGAAAATACGTTTTACAAGATTAAAGTATATGGCAATTGCAGTATGTTTGCATATATGTGTGAGAATAATTTTCTTAATTTATATCCATTATAAAAACGTCCCTAACTTACAAAATTGAAATAATTTAGAGCAGACTTCTCTTCCATTGAATTGGAAATAGTGCTAATTCTGAAAGTGAAAGCCAACATGTTGATTTTTATCTTTTATGAAACCATGCTCGAAGTCCTTTTCCAAAGTACTGATGGATCTTTTCTTTTCTTTACTCTTCTCTAACACTAGCAACCTTCTTTGATTCTAAAAGATCTGGGGAACAAAGTTTCTTGTGTGCTGTATCTTTCATTTGAAAAGTAGAACCTATGCTGATTTAATAGAATTATTAAGATTGAGTGTTCACTAGATTTTCTGGACCCCACCCCCTAAAGATATGAGATATTATCCAGGAATATATTTTTAATATATTTTTAAGGATTAGCTTAAATAATTAACAAGAGTAGGAATTATAATTATTGTTCATCAGGAAAAGATTATGAGATTAGGCTTGTTTGGGAAATACATATGTGTCTATTCATGTGTGTATGTATCTACATGGTATACAAATGTATCATATATACAAATATGGATTATAAATAGAAAATAAACAAAAAGAGCTAAATTTGCTGAACATAGCTTATGTGCTATGCTCTTCTTTCCTTCTTCTCCAAGGGCTATGGTTGTGTATTTCCTGGATTTTAAAATTGATAACTGCCTGGTTTATGATGCCTCAGAGAGCATGCATCTTTGTCAATAGCATTCCTAGAAGCTTAGCAACCCAACTTGACAGAGGTATAGAAAATGGTGCAATAAGCATACTTTCAAGTAACATGTATTTCTGCCTAGTTACTTGTCCAAATCTTGAATTCTGACATTAACAAAATTACTGTCCTATTGCTACATGATACCAAGGTATCTATTCCTTAGGAATATTTTAATAGAAAATTGAAACAAATAATTAGTAAGAAAAGGAAGTAGTTCATTTATAAAGTGCCTTTTATTCTACGAAGCGCTTTTGTTTGAAGGTGTAGCAGAGTTTCTCTTGAGTTAGAATTTTATACCAGATTCTAAATTGTTTTAATTGTCATAGAATCAAGCTCAGTTATGTTCAGCCTTGCTCATTTGCGCTCTCTCTCTTTCTCTCTCCATTTTTCTTTGTGGAAATCCATTCCTGCTAGAGGTGCACTGAATAGAGATGGTTTTCCCTATGCAAGGAGCATATTTGCTTGGACTAAAGAGTCAGTGTAGAAATATATGTTTAAAAAAAAAAAAACTTCCATCAAGTTGATTCCAACTCATAGCTACCCTATAGGAGTAGAAGTGCTCCATAGTGTTTCCAATCTTTACAGACACAAACTGCCTCATCTTTTTTTCTGTGGAGCAGCTGGTGGATTTGAATCAACATTTGGTTGCAATTTATATAAACTACCACAATGCAACAAAAATCCTCACAACTGGACCAATAAGCAGCATCATGATAAATGGAGAAAATATTTAAATTGTCAAACATTCATATTATTTGGTTCCACAATCAATGCCAATGGAAGCAGCAGTCAAGAAATCAGATAACATATTGCACTGGGCAAATCTGCTGTAAAAGACCTTTTTTAA
>NW_006921754.1:5889709-5898586 GCF_000298275.1 Orycteropus afer afer | reverse complement strand
GAAATGCAGCCAGAATGCTCCTTGGAAGTGAGAATGGCCAGACTTTGTCTCACCTACTTTGGTCATGTTGTCAGAAGGGACCATTCCCTGGAGAAGGTATCCTGCTTGGTAAAGTGGAAGGGCAACAAAAAAGGGGAAGGCCCTCAACGAGATGTATTGAGACAGTGGCTGCCACGATGGGCTCAGGTATAGCAAGGACTGTGAGGCTGGCACAGGAGCAGGCAGTGTTGTGTTCTGTTGTGTACAGAGTCGCCGTGAGTCGGAGCTGACTCGACAGCACCTAACAGCAACAGTAACAACCTCCATGATGCATTTCCTCATAATTTTTAGGATTTTTTGAAAAACATGTTTAAATATATTAATAATGTCAACTTTTTAGGTGTGCTTTACCTAAAAAAATTCTTATGATAAAGGACTATTATTTATATAGCAGTTTTGGAAATTGACAAAAAAAAAATTGTTTTATTAATGATTGAGGATTGTCATCTTTATTTTAATGTTGCATTATTTGTTCTTTGTTTTCTCACCTTTGTAAAATAATACATATTGTAGAAAACTTTTAAGAGTGCTAAGAAAGGTATTGGAAGATTTAAGTTAGAGTTTTAATAGGCCAAATGCCATTTATTTCTACAATTTGTAACATTTTCTTATTAACAAATCTAGAAGGAGAAGGAGTCAGTCTATGTCAGTAGCAAGGACAGATTTCTATCCATCTGTGCCCATATTGCAGCATGTCACTTGTACTTTAGATCTGCATAGCTCTAAGCCAATATAGATGCCATAGCAAGGTTAAGAGGTGGAGAAGCCTGTCAGTACATTCTGTCTCTAATGCTATGACAACTGCAAACTGGTGCTTCGAGCACCACCCTGAGGCCATCATTCTGTTGCTCCATGGAGCTGGGCCTTCCATAATCTCATTTTAAAGGAAAATGTTAACTTGAAACATTTTAAAATATCAGACTAAGGGCTTCAACTATTTTGTGTCTTTGGTTAATGTCAGGTTCCTTATTAGAATGGTTTATTTCTCAACATTTTCAAAATGTGGTGAGTTCTATGGTGATTTTTCTTACTTTACTCGTTAGTAACTCCCTTGCAGTTAGTGGAGAACAGAGTCCACGTGAAATTCTATTTTAGTGCAAAATAGCTGACAATAAGAACACAGTAGGTTAAGATTAAGGTGCTCTGATGATGTAGTTGTTAAGGCAGGCGTTTGGCTGCTAAACAAAAAAGTTGGTGGTTCGAACCCACTAGCTGCTCTACAGAAGAAAGATAAGGCACTCAGCTTCCATAAAGATTTACAGCCTTAGAAACCCCGTGGAGGTTGCTGTTGTTAGAATCAACTCAATGGCAGTGAGTTTGGTTATTATAGCTTTGAGGTTAAGATTAACTTTGGTGCTGTAAGCGGCTATGGAATCATCCCTGACTCATGATGGGCACACACATAAAAGCCAAAATGCTAACCTGGTATCGTGTGCCGTCCCCATGATCTGTCGCAGGTTGCATTATTGTGATCCATAGGGTTTTCATTGACTGGTTTTCTAAAGTAGGTCGCCAGACCTTTCTTCACAGTTTCCCTTATTCTGGAAGGTCCACTGAAACCTGTTCAGCTTCATAGTCATGGGCAAGCCACCACTGATAAACAGGTGGTGGCTGCACATGAGATAGATGCATTGGCTAGGAATACTCTTAATTACTGCACGTTAATATTAAATGCAGGGGCTCCTTAATTGAAAAATCTTAGTGTCTCAAATCTTGAAACGTATTTTTCTCTTTCCAAACAGTGCCTATCAGATTGTTGTGGAGGAGCTACACCCTCACCGAACCAAGAGAGAAGCCAGGGCGATGGAATGCTACCAAGTTCCTGTTACATACCAAAATGCCATGAGTGGGGGTGCACCGTACTACTTTGCGGCAGAATTACCCCCAGGGAATCTGCCTGAACCTGCCCCGTTCACGGTGGGAGACAATAGAACCTACCAGGGCTTTTGGAACCCACCTTTGGCTCCACGTAAAGGATACAACATCTATTTCCAGGCAATGAGCAGTGTGGAGAAGGTGGGTTTCCACCAAGTTGTTTTTTTTTTTTAATTTGAAGGAAAAATGGAATTGAATTTTACAAATAATTCAGTAGCATTTGTCAACACAAACAAGCAAAATGGTGTAGAGAGAGAGTTGTGTCTGTTCCCAGCAGTGCCCACAGTTTTTAGCCTGCTGGAGAACTGCCTCAGAAACCCACAGAGGAGTCACTATGAGTCAGAAGCTACTCGATGGCACTGAGTTTGGTGTATTGTTGTTGTTGTTGTTGTTTGTTTGTTCAGAGAACTGCAGTGCTGGAAGTACTCACTCATTGATGCCAAGAAATGTGGAAGACAGCTACCTTGACACCCAACTGGAAATCACTATTCCTGCCCATTCCAAAGAAAAGTGATCCAACAGAATGTAGAAATTATCTCACAGTATCATTAATGCCACACACAAGTAAATTTTTCTGAGGATAATTTAAAAATGATTACAGTGGTCCATTGATAGGGAACTGCCAGAAATTCAAATTAGAATCAGAAAAGGGTGTAGAACGAGGGATATTATTAGTGATATCAGGTGGATCCTGGATGAAAGCAAAGATTATCAGAAAGATGTTTAACTGTGTTTGATTCACTATGCAAAGACATTCAATTGTCAATTCATAACAAATTATGGATAGCATACACTTAATTCCAGAATGCTTTATTGTTCTCATGCAGAATCTGTACATGGACCATAGACCAAGAGGCAGTTGTTGAACAGAACCAGGGTGTACTGCCTTGCTTAGGATTGGAAAGGGTATGAGTCAGAGTTGTATCTTTTCACCATACTTTTTCAATCTCTATGGTGAGCAAATAATCCAGAAAGATGGAGAAGAAAGTAGAATCGGAATTAGAGGAAGATTCACTAACAATTTGAAATATTCAGATGACACAGCCTTGCTTGCTGAAAGTGAAGAGGACTTGAAGCACTTACTGATGAAAGTCAAAAATAGCAGCCTTCAGTGTGGACCACACTGAAAACAAAAAGAAACAAAGGAGTAAAAAATCTTCACATTCAGACCAATAAGCAACGTCATGATAAATGGAGGAAAGATTGATGTTATGAAGTATTTCATTTTCCTTGAATGCACAATCAACACACATGGAAGCAGCAGTCAAGAAGTCAAACAACTTACATCAGTGATCAAATCTGCTGCACAATAGCACTTGGAGGTCTAAGGTGTACCTGACCCAAGCCATGGTATATTTAATCACCCAGTATCCATGCAAAAGCTAGACAATGAATAAGAACGACTACAGAAGAATCAATGCCTTTGAATTACGGCATTGGTGAAGAATATTGAATATGCCATGGACTGCCAGAAGAATAAACCGATCTATCTTGGAAGCAGTACAGCTAGCATACTCCTTAGAAGCAAAGATGGCAAGATTTTCTCACAGGTACTTTGAACATGTTAACAGGAGGGACTAGTTCCTGGAGAAGGATATCCTGCTTTGTAAAATACAGATCAGTGAAAAAGAGAAAGACATTCAAGGCAATGGATTGACACAGTGTCTGTAAATTAGCTCAAATGTAGCAAATATTGTGAGGAAGTCACACACAGGTTTGGGCAGCGTTTCATTCTGTCCTACTTGGGGCCTCTGTGAGTGGGTACTGCCTTGTGGACACCTAATAACAACATCGGACTGCAGCCCCATGCCAATTACTTTTCACAAGATTCCTGTTTTCTAATAACTGTTTCCACTTGAGCCTTCTGCACAAAAGGCCACAATAACAATTGTGAGTAAAATGATTTGAGAAAGTGTGCGTGCTGCTGCCGGAGCTCCACCCCCAGTAAATGTCGGGCATTGTTCTGGCTTCTTTGCTCAGTAGTAGCACACTTCAAAAGATTGAATTTACTGCAGGATAAACAAAATGTGTATTCCACAGCAGGCTAATAAACCCTTATAAACTTTGCAGAGGTACTGAAGCCAAATAGTAAATAACAAGTAACAATCCTCTGATTTCAAAGTAATAGGGCGCCTGTGGCAGGTCTGACAGAACCTAAACAGAAGGCTGTCTGGAGGTGGCTGGGTGCTGTGCCATTAGAGAAGACGGCTTTCCATTTCCCTCATTGCCCCTCCTTTTCCCATCTTGAACCCAGCTGTTTTTGAACACTGCTGCTGATCCCAAATGAACATTGAAGAGGAAAGCACAACAGGAAGTTAGAAACTACTAGTGGTTCCATATACAGGAAAACAACCTGGCCTTTCATGCCTCATGCTGTTCTCTTTGAGAAATTTTCCTTCCTACTTATTTATTTATTTTTATTTTGTGCAGAGCAATAGGGGGAAAATATGGGGAATAGAAACTTCCACAGTTTAAAATCCAATCCAAAGAATGACATTGTCCATACTCATTACATAATAGGAAAGGTGTCCCAATAGCACAATGGTTAAGCACTCCTCTGCTAACCAACAGCAGTTTGAACCCACCAATTGCTCCGTGGGAGAAAGATGTGGCAATTTGCTTCCATAAAGATTCTCGCCTTGGAAACACTATAGGGGAAATTCTACTGTGTCCCGTATGGGAGTTACGAGCTGGAGTCTACCTGTCAGCATACAATAGCAACTGTAGGTTGGTTACTTGAGTCCCTGACATGGGAGCCTGAAAGATGATGTGAAATAATGTTATACTTGGATCAGTCATATTATATCTTGGAATAATTTAATGAGAAGTTATTCATTAAAACCCATTCACATTTCTGAAGAAGCCATGAGAACACAGGGCATTGATTGTTTTGCTGCTTTTGAAAGCAGTCTTTTATGTTTCTGCTTACCTATGTGGTTAACGAATCTGTCCTGGAAGAAGTACAGCCAGAATTCTCCTTGGAAGTGAGAATGGCCAGATTTCCTCTCACCTGCTCTGGTCATGTGGTCAGAAGAGACCATTCCTTGGAGAAGGTAGAATAGAGGGTCAGTGAAAAAGGGGAAGACCCTCAATAAGATGGACTGACACAGTGGCTACAACGATGGGCTCAAATATAGCAAGGATTGTGAGGATGGTGCACAACCAGGCAGTGTTTCATTCTGTTGTACGTCGGGTCATGATGAGATGGAGTCCACTCAGTGGTACCTAACGACCTGTGGTGAACTTACAGTGTATGGCAAAGAAAAGTGGCACAGCATCTTCTAAGATACACTCTAAGGCCAGGTGATGCTTAGAGTTGAAGATGCCCTTCTTCTAGCATATTTCTGTGTATTATTATGAGATTGTTATGCCCTGAGATTTGTTAGACCCTGAGAGTCTGTCGGTGAGCTAGGTGCCCCCATCCCACCTACACATCATTGTCTATTACTGGTACAACTGAGCTGCTCAAACCAGAGAAGACTACAGAATCATCATTTTGTTCCAAGTATAAAGCAGCATAACAGTAGAAAATTTAGATTGTATTTGAGTTTTTATCTTTAGAGAGGTGATAGATTCCAAATTAACTTTTGTTACTTGGTCTGTGGTATGAGAGGCGTGTTAATGAATGTCTGTTACTTACAAAAGATTTTTCTCTGGCACCATTTAAATGCTTTGATATAAAATTTCTCTTCTAATTGCTAATGTATCTACACTGTGGTATAATCAAAGTACAGAGTTGCAACAATATACTTCACAGTTATCTTGGCAAAGAGTTTCAAAATTAATGTGGCTGCTACCAGCAGAGGCTTATAATGACGATATAGTTCACAGCGATTGCTTTTAGGAAATCAAAATCTCGTTGGGTATTTACTGGAATGTGAAATAGTCTATTGCAGTTTACTATGAAGCCCTCTCAGGTGACAGTTAAGTAAGAGAAGTGCACAGTTTTACTTTTTAAATTAATAATCCCATCTTCAATGCTTTCTTAGGTGTGCTTTAAAAATAATATTTAAGAGAAATACATGAACTTTTATGACTTGCCAACATACAGTAACTAAAAAGCAAAACAAAACAAAGAAACTTTAAAATAAGGGGAGTGGTAGCCATGCTGTTGTGATAGAAAGTTGATTGAATTATTCCTGATAAAATGCTGTGTTAAACAAATCTCGGGGTATAACAATCTCAGGAAATTACCAATAAGCTTACTGATGTTTAAGATTATAATTTAATAAACTCCTGCAGTTTTTCGCATTCTTGCCACCTCTCTTCCCACTTCTGTGCCTATAAGTACATTTCTTGTCCCTGTGTATGCCTGTGAGCACATTCCTTTGTTTGCCTAACAAACACTGCTCTCTCCCCCTGCAATTTAGAGCAAGCTGTAGCACTTAACCTGGTGCATGTGTGTCTCCCTGGTTTGTGAAACATTCTTCATCCTTCAGTAAAACTCTTTTCTTTCTGACACACACCACACACCTCCAGATGGAGATCAAGATGCTTTGGCATCTTTTCCAAACTCTTGTATATTCAGAGATAAACATTAAATGAACCAAGTCCTGGAGCAGTGAGGTGTGGGCTTATAAGTAGCCAGCATCACTGTGTGTGTTCCACCATTGACTATCACCCCCAAACATTTTAAAAAAGAAAGAATTAGGTTTGAAATGATTCCTGTTCTTTTCTACTTGTCTTTCCTCTACCCTAGCTCTCTGAGAAGAGGAGGAAAATGATTTATAATGAGAAACATTCCCAGACTAACAGCTAAATTAAAAAAAATATATAGAAATTTTAAGTGCAACTGTGCTACAATTTGTGGATTAATTTTCTGACATTCAGCTCTAGTCATTTTGGGATCCAGGTGAAACCATGCAATGTTCATGTAGGTCTGAGTCTATAGATACGAGGTGAAAATGAAATTTGTTTTTGTGTTGATTTTTATTAGCTTTGCAAACATATTTTCTGAGAGTTCAAAAAGAACAGTAAATGCAATACTTTACTACTTGTTCCAAACACAGAGCCTTTTTCACTAGAAGATCTAAACAAATACCTACATCTTAGAAAATACTGGAAAGTTTTTAAAAGCTCTTATTTTAAAGGTTTTGTGTGTGTGTGTGTGCATCTTAATCTCTCTGAGAGCATATATTAAAACATTTTTGTTAGGTTTTTTGATGCTAGAATTCTATTCTTTATAATCCTATTTTAAGAGCTCTGATTGGTCTTAGCAATAGTTATGGCTCATGAAATGGCACATTTCTGAACACTGTTTTCTTTTAATTTTATTTCAACAGGAAACTAAAACCCAGTGTGTACGAATTGCTACAAAAGGTAAGATGTTTGCTTTTTCTTTCACTTTTTCTTTAAACTCCATTTTACTCTTTCTAAAATGAAAGAGCTTTGTTCCCTGCTTCCAAGCTAATTAAATGTGGCATTTCTATTACAGAGTATTTGTTGCAGAGCCCAGTTAAACTGCCAGCCGGGTTCTGGGCCTCACTTGGGTGTCTTTAGCATGTAATGGGGTGCTATTTTCTATTCTCTACTTCTTGACTGGAGGAATCTTGTTATGAGAATAGGAAGGATTTAGAACACCTTAGAAGGACTTACTTCTGTCATTTAGAGTTTGAAAGGTCTTATGCTGCTGACAAGCCAATGTATTAGGGAAAGCTCAGCAACATCAGCTCAAAATAGCAAGTTGCTTGTTTAAAAACTTCTGGTACTCTCTGTGGTAGACAATTAAACCTAAAAAGAGCAAAGCTAGCTCATGCATATATAGCAGTATAGGTGTGGAAATTGGTCCATGTCTTCATCAATAGGGCAGCTTGATTAAAGACAAGGAGCTGGAGTTTTGGTTTATTTGTTTGTTTGTTTGTTTGTTTTAATTCAACTGATGCCAAGAAATTAGAACTGTGATAGGGCAATCCCTACATACTCTGCGTATCGTGGTTTAGTTGCCTAGGTGTTTTTAGAAAATGTTTTCATAATGACTAGTGCTTACAGTGAGGAAGTGGTCTCCTTTATCGACTGTGCTTATAATCCTTGGTTTAAGAGTAATTTTATTGTGCCAACAAGAATGAGAGAGAGAAAGCTACTTGGTGTATTCTAGCAAGAGAAGCAAGAAAAATCTTCCTGCATATTAACATGGCCCTCCTCAGCGGGTTGATTCTCGGTGTGATTTGCTGCCAGAATTAGCAATAGACCCACATTCATGAGCAACAGTCAAATTGTTGGGACTGAAAATGAATGACCATATTCTGTTTGTGCTGGCATGTTTCCTTCCATCATTTTTCTCCGTCTATCTAATCATCAATATGCTCAATTAAGCATTTGTGTTTAATTCTCGATTTGTAAAGGCAATAAAGACAGACTCTTATCCTTTGATTCTTGAGAGGTAGTAAAGAGGCTTCATAGAGAAGAAAAAACTGTGCACTTTTCATTTCAGATATTAAGATTACCCATGAGAGTTAAGAAAGCAAATTAAGGTGATTTCAAGAAGGGAAACGGGAAACATGGAAATGCATGTGATGTGTAAGCGTTTATTTTCAAAATTTAGCATGTAGATCAGAAGTTCAGAGTAGACATTTCTAGAAGATAATGACAGAAGACATTTTGGCATATATGAACTATGCTTTTTCAGACTTAAAAAGACCCAGAGATATAGAAGGGTTTTGTGTCAGCCTCCCAGAACATCTATAGATATTATCATGATATATTTCTATAATGGAGAAGAGATACTTGTAAACAATGTTCTTACTCAATTATTCAATTATTTCCTTTAACATGATAGTTTAAGTGCCATTTTGTCTCTCTCTCAATATAAGTAAAGTCATAATGACAGACACAATATTTATTTAGACTACAGGAAGATTGAGATCATGGAAATCAATCTACCATGTAACATAGACTGCCAGAATCTCAGAGATGGGAAGAAAGAGTCTAGTGTTTATAGTTTCTTTTTCTTTTTTTTTTTTTTTT
>NW_006921754.1:5870097-5882369 GCF_000298275.1 Orycteropus afer afer | reverse complement strand
CAGGGGTCCAAGATTATCTTCTGTGTCTGTGTTAATTGGTTTCCCTTTTCTTTGTTGAAGAGGGTCTGTGCAATCCTTCTGCAATCTTGCCCCGCCTCCTGTTTATAGTTTCTTGTTATTTAATAATATAGCTCTGCTGTACACCTGCCTCTTGGGTTGGCAGTGTGGTGTAGTGTGTAAGAAAGAGCAAGGACGCTCCCCCAGACTGTGTGGGTTCAAATCTTGACTCTCCTCCTTACTAGTTATTTGCCATTGTGCAAATTATTTGATCTTTCATCCTACAAATAAGAAAAATAGTGTTTCTACCTCTTTACTGTTGTGAAGATAATATATATATGTGTATGTGTATTAGGAGCTCTGGCAGCATAGTGCCTAAGACATTTGACTACTAACCAGAAGGCTGGAGGTTGAAACTCACCAGCCACTCCTTAGAAGGAAGGTTGGGCAATCCACTTCCATAGTGATACTGCCTCAGCAACCCAAGGGGGGGTCACTATGAGTCGGGTGCAACTCAGTGGCACATACAACAACATATATATGTATTACGTATGCATATATATACATATAGTGTGTGAAGAGAGCTTATCATTTCATAACTACTACATAAGGGTTAACTGCTATTTTTATTATCATTATAAGTATCATAATCACTTTGGATCCATCTTCAGAAGGACATAATTTTTATCATCCAGTTTTAAAAGAAATATGTATACAAGAAACCCAAACTTTTTTACTACGTGTATTGTTTGGCAAAAACAAAAGGAGTGTTTTTTGTTGTTGTTTTAATGTTGTTCTACATATCTAATGTAATTCCTCCTCTGAACAATTAGCATTTTTCCACATAGGCTAAACTACACTTCTTAAGGTAACATCAGCTTATTGCCTTACACCATTTTCACCTAAGACCATTTAAGTGTGGTCAGCTTTAATATCAAATTTCTCAAAATGAAAATAAAAAGTTTTCTAGTAGGGCATTGTCAGACATCATGGATATATTTTCAGAAATGGCCTTTTTAAAGCAGATGCAGTCAAAGACATTCTTAATTGAAGTGACATTGCCATGTTGACTGGGATAGGACAAGAGGGCAACTCCTTGAGGAGGAAGGGTTCCACATTTCACAGGTATAAACTTAGGTTAAAATTCTATTAAGCTAAGATACTTAAAATTTTTACATCTTATCATTAGGTATGCATGCATATAGATATGTAGATACAGCGGTATTTTTCAATTAAAAGATTAAAACGAGTAAAAATTTTTTTAAAAATTGCGTAACTGTAGGTAGAAGTATCACTGAGTTTGTTGTAAAGTCTGTAGAATTTAGATGACTGGCATCTCTGGCCTCTGTGGGATAAGATGGGTCTTCACTCCCCAAGTCACATCTGTAAGCAGAACAATCCTGCCAAGAATCTCTGGGCTGGACAGAGACAGTCTTCAAATGACCTTGGTAACTCCTGTGGTAAAATCTTGTGTCCCATGTTTCCCTCCATCGAAACCTTCCTTGATCTCCACTCTCACACTTCACATGTAAGTACTAACAAGCTGGGACCTTCCTATCATAATCTTTACTTCAACATCTAGACCAACCTTGTTGCCCAAACTTAGTTTTTTTGAAATCCTGGTATTCCTCTACAAGACATTCACACTTTCAGTTGTCTATTCCCAAGGCACTTTTCTGATAAGCCCCTATTTTGTATAATGTTGCTTCCTATCATTAAAAAAAAAAAAAAAAAAAACTTAAACTGAAAATTTACTTAGCTAAATTTTAAGCTTTGACTTAGTATTGTCTTGTACGTCTACATATGCCATGGACAACTACAGAGCCAGACTTATATTTGTTTTTGTTAGGCATGTCAAGTAGGTTTCGACTCATGGTGACCCTATATACAACAGAATGAAACACTATCTGGTCCTGCAACACCCTCATAATCATGGCTGTACTTAAGCCCACTATGGCAGCCTCTGTGCCAGTCTATCTTGTTGAGGCTCTTCTTTCTTTCACTGACCCTTTATCAAGCATGGTCCCTTCTGAAAACATGACCAAAGTAGATGAGACAAGGTCTGGTCATCTCCCTTCTAAAGAACATTCCGGCTGTACTTCTTCCAAAGGAGATTAGTTCCTTCTTCTGGCAGTCCATGGAATATTCAGTATTATATGCCAAAACTATGATTCACATGCATCAGTTCTTTTCAATCTTCCATATTCATTGTCTCTTTCCTTTGCATATTGTTGTTGTTGTTGTTGTTATTTGCCGTCGAGTCGGCCCCGACTCATAGCGACCCCTCCTTTGGTTTCCGAGGCAGTATCACTACGGAAGTAGGATTGCCCAACCTTCCTTCCGAGGAGTGGCTGGTGGGTTTGAACCGCCAGCCTTCTGGTTAGCAGTCAAGTGCCTTAGGCACTATGCTACCAGAGCTCCCTTTGCATATTAGGGGATTAAAAATACCATGGCTTGGGTCAGTTGCAACTTCATCTTCAAAGTGACATCTTTACTCTGTAACACTTTAAAGAAGCCTTTGCAATATACATGCGTGCAGACACCAAAAATTATTCATGGTTATTGGGCATAGGAGGGAGTGGGGAAAGGTGAAGCTTTTGTTTGCGAGGCATTAAGTTCATGATAGTGATGGCAGAATATTTTGGAAAAGGATAGTAATAATGGTGACACAACATGAAAAATTTCATCAATGTTCCTAAGCTGTAAATGGGGAGTTGTTATGTTGCTGAATGTATTATGTATGTTTTCACCACAATAAAAATTTTAAAAAGAGGCCTTTTGCAGCAGATTTGCCTAGTGTAGTATGTCATTTGATTTTTTAACTGCTGCTTCCATGGGCATTCGTTGTGGATCCAAGTAAAATGAAATCCTTGGCAACTGTAGTCTTTTCTCCATTATCATGATGTTGCTTATTGGGCCAGTTATGAGGATTTTTGCTTTCTTTCTTTACGTTGAGGTGTAATCCATACTGAAGACTGTAGTCTTTGATATTCATCAGTCCTTCAAGTCTCTTCACTTGTCAACAAGCAAGGTTGTGTCATCTCCATATCACAGGTTCTTAATAAGGCTTCATCTGTTCCTGATGCCGTGATCTTCATATAATCCACCTTCTCAGATTATCTGCTCAGCATACAGATTGAATAAGTGTGGTGAAAGGACATAGTCCTGACACACACACCTTTCCAGATTTTAAGTCATGCAGTACCACCTTGTGCTGTTCAAACAACTACTTCTTGGTCTGTGTACAGGTTCTACATGAGAACAGTTAAGTTTTCTGGAATTAAGTCCATCTTTTCCATTATTTGTTATGATCCATGCAATTGACTGTCTTTTTATAGGTGTTCAAACACAGATAAATATTTTCTGGTAATCTCTGCTTTCAGCCAGAATCCATCTAATATCAGAAATGATATACCTAATTCCATATCCTCTTCTGAAATGGACTTGAATTTTGGGCAATTTCCTATATCTATTCTGCTGCAACTCTTTTTTAATTACTTTCAGAAAAATCTTATTTACTAATTACTTACTTATTGATGATAATGTTAAATAGTTTTTGCATTCTGTTGGATCACCTTTTTTTGTGTGATGGCCACAAATATGGGTCTCTTCCAGTTGGTTGGCCAAGTCTTCCCAATTTCTTGGAATAGGCTGGTGGAGATTAATATTATGTTCAGTAACTATCTGTTGAATTAACAAATAAATTTAAACTTACTAAAAGGTAAATATTCTACCTTTAATTCTCAGTCAAACTAGTTATAAAAATGTCTACAGTTCTGAAAGGTATCAGTGCAGCTTAGAGTTGAGTTTAAGACAAATTTGGTGTAATATTATAGTTGTTTCTTTTGTGTTTCTTTATGTGTTTATGTTGTAATTCATATTTCAAGTTCTGATATATAATATATTTTCCCAAGCTGAGACTGTTGATTATAATGAGAATGTAATTAAAAATATAGTTGTTAAACTAATTTAACTTAAATATATGATCCTAATCTATCTTTGTATTAGTTTTCTTAAATTGCGTTGTAGGGCAATTTATAATCTTTTATTCACACAAAATGGCCATTATTATGCAAATAAAAAGAAAATTTAGCTACAGTGCTCTCCTCAACTTTATCACTGCCATTCTTTTCACTCTACTACTCATCTGTTACTTAGTGATTCTGTGGTGGCTTGTGTGTTACTGTGAGGCAGGAGGCTACGCCACTGGTATTTAGAAAACCAGCAGGGTCATCCATATTGGACACGTTGCAGCAGAGCTTCCAAACAAAGACAGACAGAGAAGGAGGACATGGCCATCGACTGCTGAAAAAGTTGACCTCTGAAAACCTTATGAATAGCAGTGAAACATTGTCTGATACAGTGCGAGAAGATGAGCCCCTCAGATTGGAACACAATCAAAATACGACTGGGGAGGAGCTGCTCCTCCAAGTAGAGTTGACCTTAATGATGTAGATGGAGTAAAGCTTTTGAGACCTTCCTTTGCTGATAGGGCATGACTCAAAATGGGAAGAAACAGCTGCAAACCCCTATTAGTAATCAGAACATGGATTGTATGAAGTATAAATCTAGAAAATTGGAAGTTGTGAAAAATGAAATGGAATTCATGTAGATTGATGTTCTGGCACTAATGAGCTGAAATGGACTGTTCTTGGTCATTTTAAATCATACAGTCATGAGATCTAGTACACTGGGAATGATCAAGAGGAATGGCATCACGTTCATCATCGAAAAGAATGTTTCAAGATCTGTCCTGAAGTATGATGCTGTCAGTGATAGGATAATATCCATATGCTTATAAGGAAGATAAGTTTATACTACTACTATTCAAATTTATCCACCAACCGCTAAATCCAAAGACTAAGAAATTTAATATTTTTACCAACTGTTGCTGTCTGAAATTGACCAAACATGCAATCAAGATGTATTGATTATTACTGGTGGTTAGAATGCAAAAGTTGGAAACAAAGAAGCATCAGTAGTTGGAAAATACGGCCTTAGTGATAGAAATGAAGCCAGAGATCACATAATAGAATTGTGCGATACCAAAGACTTATTCATTGCAAATACCTTTTTCAACAATATAAATGTCAGGTATACATGTGGATATTGCCAGAAGGAATACACAGGAATCAGGGCGACTACATCTATGGAAAGAGGCAATGGAAAAGCTCAATATCATCAGTCAAAACAAGGCCAGGTGCTGACCTTTAAAATCAGGAAACATGTATCAGGGCTGTATCCTTTCACCATACTTACTCAATCTGTATGCTGAGCAAATAATACAAGAAGTTGGAACAGACCATCAGTTGCTCATATGCAAGTTGAAGTTGAAGCTGAAGGAAATTGAAAGTCCACAAGAAGCAAAATACAAGCTTGCTTACTGCACCTGACTTTGGAGACCCTCTGAAGAACAGATTTGATGCATTGAACACCAGTGACAAAGATCAGGTGATATGTTGGATGATATCAAGAACATCATACATTAAAAAGCAAAAGGACAAGAAAGGAAGAGAGACCAAAATGGATGTCAAAAAAGACTCTCAACCCCACTCTTGAGCATACTTACTGCCGTAGAGTCAGATCCGACTCATAACAACCCTTCCTTGGGTTTCCAAGGCAATGTCACTACAGAAGTAGATTACCCAATCTTCCTTCAGAGGAATGGCTGGTGGGTTTAAACCGCCAGGCTTCTGGTTAGCAGTCAAATGTCTTAGGCACTATGCCACCAGAGCTTCTGCTCTTGCATATAGAGCAGATAAAGTGAATGGAAGAAATGAGGAAATTAAAGAGCTGCATGGTAGACTTCAATGTGCAGCTCCAGAAGAGAAACTAAAGTATGATCATGAAATATGCAAGGCCCTGGAATTAAAACATCAGAAGGGAAGAACACACTTAGAATTTCTCAAGCTGAAAGAAATGAGAAAAAAAAAACCCTCCAGCCTCGAGTTACCATATTGAGGGATTCTATAGGCAAAATATTGAATGGTGTAGGAAGTATAAAAAGATGTCAGGAATACACAGTCACTAAAAAAAAAAAAAATGATGTCCATATATTTCAGGAGGTAGTATATCATCAAGAGGCAAATTGATGGAAGAATTCCAAGCTGCACTGAAGAAACTGGCAAAAAACAAGGCTCCAGGTATACACAGAATATCCATTGAGATGTTTCAACAAATGGATGTAGCAATAGAGGCACTTGTTTATTCCAAAAAGTTTGGGAGACAGCTACCTGGTCAACTGACTGGAAGAGATCAATTTTTGTATTCATTCCAAAGAAAGGTGATCTAGCAGAATATGGAAATTATCTAACGTAATTGTAAATATCATATGCAAGTAAAATTTTGGTGAAGAAAATTCAAAACAGTTGCAGCAGTTAATTGACAGGGAACTGCCAGAGATTCAAGCTAGATTCAGAAGAGGATATGGAGCACAGTATATCACTGCTGATGTCAGATGGATTTAAAATGATAACAAAGAATACCAGAAAGATGTTTACCTGTGTAATGAGTATGCAAAGGCATTCAACTGTGTGGTTAGTAACAAATTATGGATAACATTGTGAAGAATGAGAATCCCAGAACACTTAATTATGCTCATGAGGAACCTATACATAGACCTACAGATAGTCGTTGGAAAAGAACAAAGGGATACTGCATGGTTTAAAATCAGGAAACGTGTATCAGGGTTGTATCTTTTCACCATACTTATTCAATCTGTATGCTGAGCAAATAATACAAGAAGCTGGACTATATATATATATGTGAAGAGGAATGCGGCATCAGGATTAGAGGAAGACTCTAACAACCTGTGATATGCAGATAACAGAACCTTCCTTGCTGAAACTGATGAAAATCAAAGACTACAGCCTTCAGTATGGATTACACCTCCATAAGAAGGTGTAAGAACATAAAGAAAACAAAAATCCTCACAACTAGACCAATAAGCAACATCATGATAAACAGAGAAAATGTTTAAGTTGTCAAAGATTTCATTTTACTTGGATACATACTCAACACTCATGGAAGAAGCAGCAGTCAGGAGGTCAAGTGGTATGTCACACTGGGCAAATCTGCTGCAAAAGACCTCGTTAAAGTGTTAAGGAGCAAAATATTACTTTGAAGACTAAGTTGTACCTGACCCAAGCCATGGTATTTTCAGTAGCCTCATGTGCATGTGAGAACTGGACAATGAATAAGGAAGACAGCAGAAAACATTTGAATTGTGGTGCTGGCAAAGAATATTGAATGTAGCATGGAGTGCCAGAAGAATGAACAAATCTGTCTGGAGGAAGTAAAGACAAAATGATCCTGAGAAGCAAGAATGGCCAGACATCATTTGTCATCCTTGGTCATGTTTTCAGAAGAAACCAGTCCTACAGAAGAATATCATGTTTGGTAAAGTAGACGATCAGTGAAAAAGGGGAAGACCCTCAATGAGATGGCTTGATACAGTGGTTGTGACTGTGGGCTCAAGCATAACCCAGATTATGAGGATGGTGCAATACCATGCAGTATTTCATTCTGTTGTATATAGGGTCATGGTGGGTCAAAACTGACTCAGTGGCACCTAACAATAACAACATCCATTTCTTAAGGAGCCCTGGTGGCATACTGGTTAAGCACTGACTTGCTAACCAAAAGGTCGGCAGTTCAATCTCACAGATGCCCCATGGGAGAAAGATGTGGCAATCTGTTTAACATACATATTACAGCCTTGGAATCCCTATGAGGCTGTTGTAATCTTTGTTATGGGCTCACTGTGGATTGGATTCAACCCTTAAGCACCTAACAACAATAACCCATTACTTAATATTCAAGTCCCATATAAACTGTAAATATGAAGCTAAATATTATAGGAACATTTCCTTTGTATGTGTTGCTTGTAGATTGTATTTTGCTGTTGTTGTTGTAATATGCTGTCGAGTCGATTTCAACCCATAGCCATCCCTCCTTGAGTTTCTTAGGCAGTATCACTATGGAAGTAGATTGCCCCATCTTCTTTCTGAGGAGTGACTGGTGGGTTTGAACCGCCAGCCTTCTGGTTACCTTCTGGATGCCTTAGACACTATACCACCAGAGTTCCTAGATTGTATTTAGCTTAAAATATTTCTTTTTATTTTTTGTAACGATCTTAACATATTCTTTTTCTCTCAACCTTTGTTAAATCTTTATGAGTGCTTTGGAGATGGATTCTCTTGGGATTTCTCAAATAAACAAACAAACAGAAACCATTTAACATTTCAGTTCACTAAGAATAATTTTGAATTTTGATGTCTTAATGAAATAGTTTCTTAAAATTGAAAGTTCTTTAAAACCATATATTCCAAAATATGTGGAAGGATTTTTGTTACTTTCTATTTTAAAGTTATTCATTGCATATTAAAGTCAACTGGTTCAAGGATTTAGTTTGGATAGAGATTATAAAAATTGTACAGCTTAAGTAACATGTTTTAGAAATAGGAAAACATAGCTTCAGGGGAGTTAAATATCTATTTTAAATATCATCTTATATTCTGTGGCTTGTGGCAAAGCCGGTATTATAAGCCAGGCTCCTAATTCTCAGTCTATGGCTACACTTTCCCTTCCCTGCTAAATGTCCTCCATGTGTATGGATCCATGGTGATAGGAATATGAAATTAAACAGGTATCATCCTTACCCCCCTGGAGCTTTGACTCTTTTAAGGAATGTGTGCAGTTTAAAAAAATGTGATGAAAAATATGCTATGTCCAAAAGAAAAAGGCAAAGTTGCTGGGAGCAAGTAGGATGAGCAAAGGTTGTATCCTAATGCACCTAGCATTAGCCTGGGATTCAGAAAGTCCTAGATTAAAACCTTGCCTCCGCTATTTATTAGCTATTAGGCCTTGAGCAAGTTACCTAACTTCTCTGTACCTAAGTTTTCTTTTATATAATATAGAAAGGGTTTGAAAGCATAAATTTTCAGAGTTAATGTAAGGACCAGATATAATACATATGAAATTGTGAGTAAAGTACCTCCTGAGACATTTTTAAAACAGTAGCTATTAAAACTATTGTTGCTGTTATTATTATTATTCATGTTAAACATAATTACTTATGGTTAAGAAGCTAAGAGAAGGATTTTATGGAGAAAGTAATATTAAAACTGCACATTTAAAGATGGATGTTATTTTGAAAGTTAGAAATGAAAGAACGCAATTCAAGTTAGAAGTAAAGCTATAGGAGTTGAAAGTATACTGTACATCTAAAGAATTACAATTATTAAGTCTCCTTAATACAAATTCAGGAGAAGAAAAGCTAGAAAATTTTAGTCATATTTTCTACAGGCTTGACTTCAAACTGCATTGTGAAGCCAACAGTGAATCACTGAAGCTTTTGAGTATAGAGCAGTGACTTAATCACAGCTGTATATATCTTGATTGAACAACCTTTTAACAACATAAATGTTAGATTGTTGCAGTAAATATATATTGAAAGAGAGAGAGAAGGGGAGATTAATTTTAAGGTATCAAATCACATGACTGTGGTGGCTGGTAAATCTAAAATCTGTAGGTTAAGCAACAGTCAGTGGATCAGGTGCTAGGAAAGAGCCTTTTGCAGGCCTGAATCCCAAAATCTATGTTCATGCAAAAGGAAGGATGTAGGAGTTGTGGGAAGGTCTTTATTTTTGTAGAGTGAAAGCAGAATTTACCTACTCCTTACTTATTATAGACATGGTTAGTGTTTTGGTTACCTAGTACCGCTCTGACAAGCATATACCAGAAATGAGATGGCTTTAACAAACAGGAGTTTATTCCCTTACAGTTTGGAGGCTTTAAGTCCAAGTTCAAAGTGCCAGGTGCTAGGGGCTGGGTGAAAGCCAGCTTGGTTCAGCTCTGCCTCCTGCTCCCAGCCCACTGGAGCTAGAGGCTTTTCCTCTCTCAGATAGCTGCTAGCTGCTGAGACTGAGAAGCCCAAGGTTGACAAGTAAAAAGGCATAGTCCCAATGTTACCAAACCACACGGCAGGCCATTAATTCAAGTCCACTGAAAGTCCCAAGGTCGGTAGAGCATGGCAGGCTGGTGAACAATGACATGGCTGCATGCAGGGTTCAAGCGTGCCATAAGCTAGAGACTATCCCCAAGGCTTCTCCTTATATACAGGAAGGAGACCACATCCCAAAGGCAGCTACTGAGCTGCTTGTGGTAGATCCCACCATGGAACTGATTACCAGTCTCATCATGGGGAATAACTACCACCAGCTGCCCAGCCACTCAACCAGGCCCAGCCAAGTTGGCATACCTATTTAACTACCACAGTTAGGTTCCAAACACCAAGTCATATTATGTGAAAATTAATATTATGCAGAATGGAATATGACCATACCAGATCACAAAATGAAAGATGATTACATTATCACATGACTGCGAAATTACAGCATTATTTAACTGCCAAATTACATGATTTCATAACTACAAAACCACTGAGAATCATGGCCCAGCCAGGTTGACATGTAACCTTCACTATTACAGCTTATTACCCTTGCCTCACACTTTAGCATTTGTTATTGCCAGACATAGGTTGTTAATGCACAAAATAGTTGTATATATAGTGTGTTTTTTACTATTGTCATAAATGTGAAATGTAGGGTAATGAGATAGTTGGTAAGTGTGGAGTTGATGTACTCCCTGGGGAAATTCTGTTTTCACTCTTAAGGCCATCAACTGATTGGTTGAGTCCCACTGACATCATGAAGAGTAATCTTCTTTGCTTAAGGTCAACTGATTTAATCACATGCATCTACTTAATTTAGAAAAAAAGCAAAACTCACTGTTGTCAAGTCGTCTCCAACTCATAGCGACCCCTCCTTGGGTTTCCAAGGCAGTATCTCTACGAAAGTAGAAAGTAGATTGTCCAGTCTTCCTTCTGAGGAGTGGCTTGTGGGTTTGAACCACCAGCCTTCTGGTTAGCAGTCAAATGCCTTAGGCACTATGCCACCAGCGCTCCCATCATAACAACATCTAATATTTGACCAAACAACCAGGACCCATAACCTAGCCAAGTAGACAAATAAAATTAACCATCAGAAGTACTTTCCTTCATAGCTTGAATAATTCTCCTAAAAGCATGAGGATGGAGTACAGCGAAGTGGACATACATCCTACTTGGAATGGAGGGAGCAGCCAGGTGGCCCAGCACAACTTGTCATACCTGAGCAACTTGGCATCTGGATCAGAGACTGAGCAGTATCAGAAAGCCATCAATATAGGGGCAAGGGATGGCACAGCATGATGTGAGTAGTCAGAGACTACTAACTACTGAGCAAGCTGAGGAGCTTAATCTAGGGGAGTAGAGTCTTAGTGGAGTGAGGAAGGTGTTCACCCGGATGATGGTCCACACAACGTGTCAGAGTCTAATCAGACTAGAAGGACTTCCACACACAGCGTTGCTGGGTCCAGAGTGCCTGAATCTGAGTTGGATATGAGAAAAGCAGCCATACTGGGAAAGAGTTGACAGCAGAGATAGCTGAGAATACATACCAGAGGACTGATCCAATAAACAAGTAAATTAAGGAAAATTATAGCATAGTTTCTCAAAGTCAGAGAAGTGTTTACAGATATGAAAAGGGAGAAAACTAGAATCAACCCTGAATTTTTGGATTGGAATTACTGATTTCATTTCATGCTTTTCACATATACAGAAAGGTAGATATAGAAAATAAACTTAGATGAAAATATGTGTGCATTTCCACAGGTCAATCCTCTGAGGGAGCTCTACTGACTGAATAGAGATGAATTTGAGCATCAGAATGAATATTGATAGTAATGGATTATAGCACTGAATAAAATAGGAAGCCATGGTCTTTGCAGATATAAAATAAATATAAGTAAAAAGATTAGAAACTGAGTATTTCTATAGTTTCAAAGCTTCTCCCCACAAGGACCCATTAATTATAAAGAGGCAAAAATCAACTTCATAGTGGAAAAGATTGTGATCAAAATGAACAGCATCAAGTAATGGGAAAATGAATGTCATACTCCACAAGATTGCAGTGAGAAGAGCACAGTATCACTTTTGTGATATCTGTGCTAAAGATACTTAATCTGGCCATGAAGAAACATCAGACAAATCCAAATTGTAAACATTCTACCACAGAACTAACTGGCCTATAATCCTCAAAGACATTAAGGTCATGACAGTGAAAGGAGGGCTGAAAGAAATCAAAGTCATGGCAGGATATAAGATCAACATCCAAAAATCAGTTGGATTTCTCTACACCAGCAAAGAAATTGCTGAAAAAGAAATAAGGAAATCA
>NW_006921754.1:5861705-5867587 GCF_000298275.1 Orycteropus afer afer | reverse complement strand
ACAGCTCAGGGGGCAGGAGTTTATGGAGAGATGGACACTGGGAAGAGGTAACTATGGGGAGGAAGTGGGAGGGGAGCTGTTGCATTGTGGTAAATTGTGGTCAATGACATGAGACAAAATATATGTGAACTGCTGTATGGAAAGTGAATTTGCTGTGTAAATCTTTACCCAAATCACAATAAAAAGAAGAAGAAGAAATCAGAAAGATATGACAAGTAAATACAAAAGATGGTTCAGAATTGGATCAATTTGATTTAAAGGGCATCATTAGGAAAGTTTGTAAAACGTAAATGGATACTGAGATTTTTAGATAGCAGTAATATATCAGAGTGATTTTCCTGATTTTGATGGTTATTCTGGAAATGTCAAGTATGGAATCCCAGATGACTTAAAAGCAAATGGAAGAGCAGAAATTAAAATTTGAAGAATGTCTTGCACTAGAGAATGTTGACCTGTGGGCCTGTCAAAGCTTTGGAAGTGGTGGAAATACCTTAAGAAGATACTACAGAAAGAGGAAGATTCTTTGGAGAGACATGTACATTGAGAGAGTAGCAGGAGGAAAAATCTATAGAAAGGAAACTCAAATACAAGTGATCAGATTGAAAGATACATAACCAGTAGAGTCCATTGTCACAAAACCAAGGAAGGACAATATTTCAGGAAGGGATTTGAGAGCAGCAATTAGTAGTGTTAAGTGGTGTGGAAAGTTCAAAATGAATAATATTGAGAAGAGGCAACTGGTGTCAGGTATTAGGATGTCCATGATTCAGTTTGGAAAGGGAACATTCAATCGAGCAGTTGAACATGAAGAAAATGGGTAGAAGCAATATCTCAAGGACTTGCAGAGTGAATATGATCTGAGAAAATGGCAGGCAGTGAGGTCGACTATTCATCCCAGAAATTCATCACTGATGGGATGAATATTACTACAACTTTTAAGTTAGAAGAGAATCATTAAGAGTCTTGGAGATGAGCATACTGGTTGATCACAGGAAAGATAACAACTGAGCCAAAATTATTGATAAGAAGAATAAACTGTTGGAAGAAGTAGGTAGTGATAGAATCAAACAAATGGAGAAATAAATATATTTAAATGCAGGGAATAGGTAAACCTGAGATATAAGGGAGAAAGACAAGTGATATCAATGGAAAAATTTGAGAAGAGACAAATTAGAGGATTTATCTCAACAAATGAGCCCTGTATGGAAAGTATAAGAAGACAGTAAGAGATCAGAAAATATTTTATTAAAAGGTTTACACTATATTATGGGGAATATTAAAAATGTAGAAGATAAGAACAAGTAACAAGACATATTTAAATGAAATTATCATCTTGAAAATGTTTTGACATGTGAGAATCATTCTAAAAAATTTTCATTGTAATAGAGTATCTGTTCCCGCCTTCTGGGAATTTGCACCTGATGTCAGTCAGCACATAAAGAGTTTATAGAATTGATTTGATTATTTTCAAATATATCAATTACATCATCATCATAATATCTGAAATAGTGATATGAATACACATTATGAGACAAGTGAAGAGGTGGTCTGGGAGTTGCATCCAATGCAGTGGCATTAATGTTGTTGCTCTCTTACTCTTATTTGGGAAACGAGTCCTTGTAAAAATACATTTCAGTATGAGGTAGGATTTATGAAAATTATACTGGAAATCATGAAAGCCAATTATAAAATAACATAACCCAAACCAGAAATATTGTTTTAAACATGTGAAAACTAATTTAGTTTTCAGAGCTGTTGCTCTGAAAAGGAGAATAAGCCTCAGAAAAGTTGTCTGTGTTACATGAAAAACAAGAGGCAACACTAAAAGGTCATGTGTACAATGAGGTGGCTGCCCTCTACTGCTCACTCTCTAACCTCTCTAGGCCCAACTCTAACCACCACTGAAAGCAATATTGTGTTGTAGATTGTTTAATATTGGTTTGATCTGTCTCTTCTTACAGATAATTCATCACAGTGCCCTAATTTAGTACACACACACCACACACACACATACACAAACACAAAACCATTAGTAAATTAGCAACTAAAAATCTTGTGCCATAATACCATGAAGAATTTATACTGTGATACTGTGACAACTTTATTTTCTCCCCAAGGGAATTGTTTCAAGTAACACTTTTATAGTTAGATTTAAATATACTGCTTTATGCAAATGTTACATCTATTATAATAAAATTTACTCAGAATTTTCAGAAGTACTTCTGTGGAAATATGCTTTATCCACATTAAAGTTTAAAGCATACATTTAAATTGAAATTCTATTATATCTTGCGCAATAATGTTTAGTTTTCCACATCATTTAAAATTTTCTTGATATGTAAATAATCCTCTATCATAGAACCATGTGCTCAATTACATAAAATTGTTGTTAATATAAAACAAACAAGCATTAATAAGAAATCAAGATGTTTAATAATTCCCTAGAATATGGCTAAGGTACAAAGCTAATAGTATGTAAAGTTGAAAGTATTACAGTTTACATAAAACTGCTTACGTTTATGCCTAATTTCTCCGTCTGTGAATTTCAGTGTTTTTAGACGAAAACTGGTTACTTACCATTTATTTTGGTGGAGGTTCTATGTTAGTTAAATCAGACCATTTTTAAGAAAAAATCAGACATTTGCATTAATAAAAGTTCCAATTTGATAGAGTCCAAAACTTGTAATATATCCTACTTTGGCGAGTGCCAACTGGGGTCTTAAAAGCTTTCAAGCAGCCATCTAGATGCAACAATTGGTTTCTCCTCATCCAGAGCAAAAAAGAATGAAGAAAATGAAACATGTGTGGAAACAATTAGTCCAAGGGACTGGTAGACCATGGGATCCTCAGCCTATTTGACCATGAGACCAGAAGAACTAGAGTGGTACCTAGCTACCACTGTCAACTACTTGGAAGGGGGATCGGTGCAGGAGATCCTGGATCGAGTGGGAGAACGATGTGGAACAAAACTCAAAACCATTAAAAAAAAAAAAGAAGAAGAAGAACAGGTTTGCTAGTCTGATAGAGCCTGGTGAGACCCCTAAGACTATGGCCCCTAGGTACTCTTCAGGTCTGGGACTGAACTCACTCCTGTGGCTTCCAGCTAAACAGTAGAAAGGCATATGGGGTGAACATGTACATGAGGTAGATACACTCCTTGGAGCCATCAATCATGGTGGAACAGAAGGGCAGTGTTTGCACACGGAGACAGCTCAAGGGGTGGGAGTGCATGGGAGGGAAGAACACAGGGAAGAGGTAACTACAGGGAAGAAGTGGGAAGAGAGCTGTTACATTGTAGGGAATTGTAGTCAGTGTCATGAAACAAAATGATTGTAAACTGCTGTATGGAAATTGAATTTGTTCTGTAAACTTTCACCCAAATCACAATACAAATTAAAAAAAAAATTGTAATATATGTAAACGTAATTGAATATGGCATTTACGGTGAAAGAAAATGAAATATGGCTATGTTTTGTATTACCCTGATGAACACTTAACTTCCAAATCATGAATTGATTTCATTCCTGCATTTCATTTATAACTAGTTTGTTTTCACAGATACTGTTGTTTACCTCCCCATTAGACATGGCTTGACTTATTTTCTGTTTCATTTGTACAGCATTTCAGGCCTTGATTTAACAAACACTTATTTGATGCCTATTATATACCAGATGTAGTACAAGTGGTTAACATGCTGCTGATCAAAAGAATGGAGGTTCAAGTCTACCCAGAGGCATTTCAGAAGAAAGGCCTAATGGTCTGTCTGCTTCCTAACAAGAAGCCATTGAAAACCCCAGGGAACACAATTTACAATTTCACTGTGACACACATGGGGTCATCATGAGTTGATGATGGTAATAAATCCTCTGGAGAAATATAAAGTATTCAGAGAGATAGGGAATGCTAGTAGTATTCTTAGTGAGGTCATTATTTATTTAGTATATGACTTACGCTGGACAATGATGATATAGGTCCTTTCCTACTCTTCAAAAAAATCTTACCTACATTCCTAGCATGCAGTTTAAACATGCATTCTCATGTTAAGAAACTGTCATGAAAGAAGTATATGGAAGATTTTATTCAAAATAGATGACATAACATAAAAGGACTAGTGAATTTTAGTTTTTCCTTTATTTTCCCTTTGCTGTTTATTCTTAATTATTAGATAAAGAGTTAAGTTCTTAAAACGCACTGTCTTCATAATCTTAATTTTGTCTCATACTGCTTATTTGAAATCTTTCATTGGTGCCCTTTTTTTTGAGTATGCAGATGGATGAAAACGCCTTTTTAAGTGACAGACACTCAAAAATAACAAAGAAGGAAAAGAACCTTTAATCTGTCAAGAAGTTACAGTAAAACCCTGGAAGCTCCATTTGGTTGTGCCATGTGTGTAGAAGCTATTTGACCGAATTCATCCCCACCATATGTTCCACCAGTGAATTGGAACTTTAGAACAATTTAGCAACCTCAGCATTGAAATTGTATCCTTGCACTTTAACCCTTACAGAGTACAATGAAAGTGAAGGATGCCTTAAAAATAAGTATGAGTCTTAAGAGAAAAACGCATATACTTATTTAAATGAGTTGCAGGACCTAAAACATTAACTTCTTAAATTGTGGTGAGGTGCTTTTTTTATATTTAACCAGCTGTGTGTTGAACAGAATACTAAAGCAATAGGAAGAAATGTGCCGGTTCCTTAACACAACTTTTCAAACTGTTGGAAACTACTATGGTCAGTTGATTACTACTCAAATGTGCTAATGTAGTCTGGCTGACAAGAATCTTTGGGCAGGGATTTGGATTTTAGGACGAGCTCTGGTAGCATGGTGTCTAAGGCATTTGACTGCTAACCAGTAGGCTGGTGGTTCAAACCCACCAGCCACTCCTTGGAAGGAAGGTTGGGCAACCTACTTCCATAGTGATACCACCTCGGAAACCCAAGGAGGGGTCACTATGAGTCAAATCAACATGATAGCAGTGAGTTGGTATTTTTGGAGGAAGAGAATGCTTTGAGAAAACTCCCAGTCCTTGGGTGGTAGGTGGGGATGGAATCATTGTGAATAATTTTGTTGTTGTTGTTTTCCCCTGAATGTCTAAGTTCTCATTCTTCCTGCCTTTTGTATCTATGTGCTAGTTTTCAAAAATTAATCTGATTTGGGGTTTCATTTTTCTTGAACTCAGAAGGGAGGAAATTACAAAAAAGTACGTTAGTAATAGAGTAATAGCCTACAGCCTGAGGGAAATGAAAGCATATCTAAGCAAAACCAAGCCAGGAACAAGTGCAATTTAATAAAGCTTAAATCTGTGGTCCATGACTTGGAACTAACCTCAGATAGGCACTAATATTTCCTATCACTCTGTCAAAGACCTTATCATTGTAAATTATTATTTTTAAAAAAAATAAAGAGGAAGTTACTAAAAAACGAACAGCTAATAGATTTTTTTCTCAACCTATTAGAAAAACTGAAGTACACTTTTACTTCTGAAGAACTACAGTAGAATAAAGTATACCTCTAAAAAGTGTTGGAAAGCTAATGATTGGCCCAATTTGTCAGAAGTTTCTTAGAACTGAAGAATTAATCTAGATGCATTGAAAGGCCTATGAAGTTAGGATTGCTTCCCTGTTTATTTGCTACATCAGTGCCTGACACTTAATGAAAATGCATTCAATCTCTTTGGAATAAATGGATTAAGTAATTAATATTTTTTTATTGTCCAGAATTATTCTACACTTCTGTGCCCTACGGATATATTCATTTTCTTTTTTTTTTTCAATTATATCTTTATTTTACTGATGCATTTTAGAAACAATGTAAAGTGTTTATGTTCTACAAGAAAAAATAAATATGAATATTCTGCCATCTTATTATTCCAAACATCT
>NW_006921754.1:5857884-5859160 GCF_000298275.1 Orycteropus afer afer | reverse complement strand
GGACTTTGCATTTTAAACGCAAAATGGAGCCATTGGACTATTTAAACAGATTCATGTGATTTCGTTTGTGTTTTTAAGGATAATCTGTAGAGAATATATTGTAATGTTTCCAGAAAGTTAAAAGACTGTATGCTGCTTAGAAGGATATGGCAGTTGTACATGCAACACTGACAGTGGTTAGAACCAAGGCAATGTCAGTGGAAATGGGAACACACCGGGCATACTGAATATTTTTGGCAATAAATGCATAAGGCTTGATCATAGATCAAATGAAATATATGAGGGAAAAAGAAAAATGAAGGATGACAAAGTCTTTGCCTAGGGCAACTAAATGGATGATGTCGTCATTTCATTTGCTGTGTGATAATTGTACAAAATGGTGATCTTGGAGATTTCATAGAAGTCAAATAGAAACCCATGAGTTATTTCAGTATTTGCATGGGACTGAAAATGTAGGATTTGATATAGTAGGAAAAATAAGTTCTGTCATGTGAAAATAGAATTTTCAAACTCAAAAGTAATTCAGAGATTATATATTCCAAAGATGTTCGTAGTTTATTTATCAGGCATTTTAGGGATTTCTGGAGCATTTATTCTACTTTTGTAAAATAGCTATTGTAAATTAAACTATTTTTAAATAAAAGCCAATGCATGCACACACAAATCTGTTACATACAGACTTGAATTTTGCCATAAAGTTTATTTCTGAGATGTAAAAATAACACATTTCCTTCTATTTCTCGTTAATTAGAAAGTGCAAAGTAAGCTACAAAAATGATAATATCATTTGTGATTAATGTATGGATAATGTACAATGAAAGGGAAATGTTAACATAAACAGATTTCTCTAATGCTGCAGCTGTTACCACAACCATGATTTCAAGTGTGTCTCTGAACATTTCTTTTTTGACTGATTAACTTTATTGTAAGTAATGGAAATGGCAGTATAAGTAAATCTGAACTTATACACTTATCTTAATCAAATACTTATATTTCATTTAGTATTTCTTTTACAAAATACCTTTAGGCAAACAAGTTTAGGACCTCTGATTTAACCAGTGCCTTCATTTTATAGATGTTCATGAGCTGTTGTTCATTGATGATTTGATTTTCCATGGTAGACAGGCTTGAAAGTGTGCTTTTTAAAAATATACTACACTTATTCCACACGGCTTATCTAGAACCACCGGTTTAAATACCAGTATTTATTCAGTCCTAATATTCATGTCAGTTAGGGCAATATAATTACTGTTGTTGTTGTTATGTGTCCTTGAGT
>NW_006921754.1:5853867-5856993 GCF_000298275.1 Orycteropus afer afer | reverse complement strand
AAATGCCTCTAGCTCTAGTGAGCCAGGAGCAGGAGATAGAGCTGGACCCCAAGGTTGAGGAGCTTTCACCCAGCCCCTAGAGCCTGGCACTTTGAACTTGGACCTAAAGCCTCTGGATCGTAAGACTAAACTCTTGTTTGTTAAGGCCATCCCATTTGTAGTATATTTCTGTCAGAGCAGCACTAGGTAACCAGAACAATAGGGTATTCTGACAGCATTGAACTGAGTATGCCATTTGTTTATCAGGAAGAATTTTAGTATTAAGAATTTTATTTACATAATATCAAAAGGAATGTGATATAACTGACTGTCTTTAATTCTACAAATATTGCCTTAAGTAGATGAGACTCAGATTACTCCATTATTTGTATTTCCATAGACATTTATGAGCAAGAGTCAGAAATAACAATATCTGTTTGGATGGAAAAAAATGACAAAACCCATGGCGTTAGGGTAATCCCTCTACATAATCCCTTTTTAAAAACTGCCATTCAAAACTGAGCCAGTTAACATTTCTAGAGAATTATATTGCTTTAAATAAGTAAGTGATTTCTAATAGGAGTAATTCTTGATTTGGGTCTCTGAGTTTGCTGAATAAAATCCCCCAGAGACATCCAGGTTTTAATCCTTGGGGCCTGTGAATATGTTCCTTTACATCCCAAAAGAGACTTTGCACATGTGATTAATGATTTTGAGATGGGGAAACGATCCTGAATTTTCCGGGTATAATCACAGGACCATTAAAGAGGAGAACTGGCAAGCCAGATTCAGAACGAAATAGGAAGTGGTGAAAAGGAGATGTTCTGACAGAAAGAGAGGCAGGAGTGATGCTCTTTGAAGAGGAAAGGGCCACAAGTCAAGGGTTATGGGCAGCGTCTAGAATATGGACAAGGTGCTTCCAGAAGGAATGCAGCTGTGACAACAACCTGATTTCAGCCCTGTAAGACTCATTGGGGATTTCTGACCTCTAGAACTGTAGGAAATAAATTCGCATTTTTTAACCCACTAAATTACTGGGTTTTTGTTTTTGTTTTTTTTTTTTAAATTACTGGTAATTTGTTACAGCAGCAATAGAAAGGAAAAACAGATTTCAGCACCTGGAAATAGAGTGTTGCTGCAACTAGTTCCAAAAATGTGGAAGTGGCTTTGAAACTGGGCAATGGATAGAGTCTACAAAAATTTGAGGAGCATAATAAAAAATAACCTAGATTGACTGTACAGATATTAGAAACATGGGTGCTAAAGACTGTGCCGGAGAGGACTCATAAGGCAGTGAGAAGCATAGTAGAAAAACCTGTATCATTTTAGAGTGTGAATGTCTAAATCGCCTTGATAAACTTGATAAAAATCTGAATGTCAAAAGTTCTGCTTAGTGAGAGCTCAGAAGGAAATGAAGGACATGAGATTGGAATTGGAAACTGTAGTTAAGGGGAGCCTTATGAAATAATGGCAGAAACTTAGCTGAAATTGTGTCCTGCAGCTATGTGGAAAACAAATCTTGTGAGCAATGAATGTAAATATATAGCAGAGTAGATTTCCAAGCCAAGTGTTGACAATACATTCTTTCCAAAACCTATTATGATTTTTATATAGATGATGTTGTTGTTATAGTAGCAGTATAGATTGCCTATTTTAATATATTCATTTTAAGGAAGGCAGATAGCAAATTGCAAAAAAGTTTAGCTATTTTTATTCTTAGCAACTAAAGACAGATCTTCAGAGTGAATTCTTGAATCAATAGAATTATATTACTTTAATTGCAATATTATGGTAATATGAGCTCTGCCTCTTTTTCATTTTCTAAATTTATCCTGTTGTTGGAAAAAGATTAAAATCCACTTTGGCCTCATTGAAACACATTTGTAGGGTGTTACAGAGCATTGGTTTAAAACTCCTGCTCTGTAACAGAAAATATCCTTTATCACCAGTCAGTTTAGTGTCTGAAATTATGAATTCTATTCTATTTTTAATGAAATCTGGATTACTTTAAAGATTATCTCTCTAATTTCATTAATGACATTAGATTAGAAAGTTAATTGGATCTTTCTTGAATGAGTAGTGACCACTGTGTGATTCAAAAGGAGGATTAGATAGTAAATCATATCTTTTTCTCATTTATTTTATGTATTTAAGACTACTTTAGATGAGTGCAATATTTTTCTGATGTTGTCTCAAATACATTAGGTATCTCCTATTATGCTAGTAAAAATCATGAAGAAGTTCTGAGTTCCTTTTAAAATGACAACTCAGATTTTGTGAAAACAGGATAGAAAAGATAAATATCTGAGCACATAACACAGTTCTGTGTGTTTTCATCTTAAAGACAGAGAGTGAGTGTCATTATCCCAACCTCTAAAATAGTTACAGATGTGTCACCTCCTGTGTTTGACGCAGATCTTGACAGACTTCCAAATGCTGGAATCTTCTAATATTTCCTTTTTCTCAAGAACTCCTGCTGAGTTTCCCAGTTTAAATTAAAAAAAAAAAAAAGTTGTTTGTGCTTGGTTTATGTAGAAATTCTATATTAATTTAAAGAAATGAGGTATTGGCAAATATGATGAGGGAGGTGATAAAGTGATCCTCAGAAAGTTTTTTTTTTTTTTTTAATCTCATTGGTAGGAGCAAAAAGAAGTTTACAGTTTGAGTACTATTGACCCTGCAGTAAATACACAAAGTGTCTTTAAGACAGTGCTACTTGTAGTTTTTCCCCCCATGCCTGCTGGTGTGTCTTCCTTATTGTAAATTCAGGAAAATTATATTTTAAATTCTGGTCTCACTCTTATTTACAACACCTGGCTTTGCATCTTTGCCTCTTAAAATGCCAGTCTTGGACTTACTTTGAGAAAACCAACCAATTATTTTATACCTTCTGCTTTTGATGCATTTACTACTGTTATTTCTGGATCAAAACCCTACTGGGCTGTGCTTTTAAGGTAGAGTTTTTCTATGCTCCCTCTGATAACCTCATCTTGGCTCTGTCTCTTTTATAAAAAATTGCTTTGTTGACTGGGGTCTTAAAAGCTTATGAGTGGCCATCTAAGATGTAATTATTGGTCTCCTTGTCTGAAGCAAAAACAAGTGAAGAAAATCAAAGACACATGGAAACAATTAGTCCACAGAACTAGT
>NW_006921754.1:5848612-5849722 GCF_000298275.1 Orycteropus afer afer | reverse complement strand
GTTTGGTTTATTTCTTTATTTATGTTATAACTGTAATTTTAAATGATAATTCTTCCTTTTACATTAAAAAAAGAAAACTCACTGCCATCAGGTCAATTCTGACTCATAACGACCCCTCCTTAGGTTTCCAAGGTGGTATCTCTATGGAAGTAGATTGCTCAGTCTTCCTTCCAAGTACATAGGAGCACAATAAAATATGCCACATTCTGAAGAAACTCCAGAAGTTATGAAAGTAAGAGTAGGGAAAATTCAGATGGGCTACAATCTGAATTAAACTGTAAGAGACAAAGGTTCCAACCTGCAGGTTAACATTTAGGTACTTATGATGGGCTACATTTTTTTTTTTTTTTTTTACTTAAAAATAACAAGATCAGGAATCAGATACAGAGGAGTGTGGGAGAGAACAGTTTTGTAGGGCAGTGTCAAGGAAGAAAAATTCTAGCTATCAAACTAAAGGGTAAGAAGCTCCCATAGCAAATACTGGAGGCATGAAAGCAAGAATCATTAACAGAGGATTTGGCACTTTCTAAGGGAGAAATCTTTCTGGTGACACTTACGCAAGCTAATTGCTTGAGATTTGCTTATCAGGTCTATAATGAAGACTAAATATGTCTCAGCCAGTTCCAGATGATTATCAGATCGGTGACTGCTGCTTCTGATGGGCTTTGATTGTGGGCCTGATCCAAGCCATGATACTTTAATTCACCTCATATGCATATGAAAACTGGACATTCAATAAGGAAGGTCAAAGAAGACTTTAGGCCTTTGAATTGTAGTCTTGGCAAAGAATGTTAACTATATTTTGGTTTGCCAGAACAACCAAATCTATCTTGGAAGAAGTACAGCCAGAATGTTCCTTAGAAGCAAACATGTGAGATATGTCTCACCTACTCTGGAAATGTTATCAAGAAAGACTAGTCCCTGGAGAAGGACATCATGCTTGGTGAGGTGTTAGGTCAGTAAAAAGAGGAAGACCCTTCATGAGATGGGTTGACACAGTGGCTGCAACAAGGGGCTCAAGCATAGTAAGAATTGTGAGGATGGCAGAACCAGGCAGTGTTTCATTCTGTTTTACATGGGATTACTATTATTCAGAACCAACTCAAAGGC
>NW_006921754.1:5845537-5847792 GCF_000298275.1 Orycteropus afer afer | reverse complement strand
GATGGTCAGAATAAAACTACTTTATAGGTTTTCAGTGGCTAATTTTCAAATATAGATCTTGAGGCCCTTTTTCCAAGACTTGAGCATGCTTGGTTAGCAGCAGAGAATGTTTACCATTTGCACGACTGTATTTCTTTATACTACATACAATAAAGTAATAAACATTCTTAGCTAAGATCTTTGCATTCTCTGTCATTGAATAAATTCCTAGTGGCATATTACTAGGTCATATGATATGTGTGTTCTTTTCAATAATTACAGCTAAATTTCTCTAATAAAGAATACAAATTTACATTTCAAACAACAGTGGATTAAGATGCTTGATTCTCAGTACCCTTATCACTACTACTATTACCAATCTTTTTAATTTTGCCTGATAGGCTAATATGATTAACACTTAGGGCGTTTTGTTATTAACAGATGATTAGATAATAATACCAGAAATTGTTCTAAAACTCTCCCATAAAGAACGGTATTCATAAGCACACAACCAAGTGTTCAATCAATGTGGAGCATTTTGCTTAATGTTGATGAATGACAAAATCAAGCATTCAGAATTGCTGCTTAGGAAAATCCTTGGAAATACTGTAGTTTGCTTTACAATGTTTTAACTGCATAGTAGTTTTTCAAGTTCCTGAGTGGTAATCATCTGGGCTTATGATATTCATTTATGAATTACTGACAGTCTCTGATTTCATAATGCCTTAAACATTTTCACATTTAGTGGGGACACATCCCTAGAGAGTTTGGAGGGATTTTTCTGAAGTTGTGTATAAGACCACTAATTTTAACTCAAAGACACTTTCCATGATTCCAAAAGAGGGAAAAATGAATTTATATAATTCCATAGTGAAAACTGCATTTTTTTATTCTTTTTGAAAAATAAAATGTATCCAAAGTAGTTAATTAAAGTAGATAAGTCATAAATAGCCACACAAATAACTTGGGGTTGGTTAGGTAAGCCAGTTAGCAGTGGCAAGTTAGAGTATTTTATACTCATGACTAAGAGTGAATTTTTTGTTGTTTAAGGTAGCCTAAAATAGCCATTTGGAAAATTCACACAATACTTTGCAACAAGATGAATGTCACAACCATCATTGGAAAAAAAAATACATAAAATATATTTTGTATTTTACATTTCACCTTAAAAAAAAAAACTCCCTCTCTCCTAAGATATAGCCAATATAATAAAAACAAAATATGTATATGTTGTAAGTTCAGTTCAGTTTAACTTCTGTTTACCAGACATCTTACGTGTTCACTGTAATGCTGGCTGTGTCTCATGTTTCTATGAAACATCCAAGCTATAGATCCTGTTTGTTGATAAAAAGCATATGGTTTTGGAAATCTATGTTATAACCACATGGAAACTTCTGGTAAAGCACAATTTCAGTTTTACTGCCAAGATAGTAATTGTTTTAAAAATCTTATGGAATCAACTCAAATTTCACCATGATGCATAGAGTTATTTGAAGAAGTATATTACAAACACTGTCGCAGAGTGTTTCACATCACTGTACTCTGAATTGCTTCTCGTTTTCAATTTGACAGGCATTCAGTTTTAGAATTGACCAAATAACTCCTGTGTATCTCCTTAACCTATTGTCCTGAGTAAGATATTTATTTATCAAAATGATGCTTAAATGGTTTTTGCAGGTACTCTAAGACTGATTTCTCTATTTTTCTTCCTCTAAATTGAGATTCATTACAAATATGTAGAAAATCCTTACTATGCTAGACTTATTTCCTGAATGGGTTATTGCCATGTGAATCATATTAAATTCTAAATGAGATATGTTTAATATTATTTTAAGATATACATTCTTAATCTAGGTTGGTGAATGTTCTAGGAAGCTCCGAGGAGAGCTGTGAAGCCTCAAATTTGGTAACTCTCCCAGAGGACTGACTTGCCTCACTTTTGCATCATGCTTTTGTTTGGATCCATTCGCAGAAACATTTGCCCGTCATGCGGGGTATCAGAAAATGACCTAAATTAACTTTTCTGCAGGAAGTAAAGGAACTCCTGTTTCACATTTCCCCTGAGATGTAAATTAATTCAGTCTTAATCTGGGATGACTTAAATGACTTTTAGTATATAACGTCTCTAGTTTCTCCCAAATAGGATATATCAGTGACAGAGTCCTCAGTCTGGTGATCAAATATACAGACCTGCTTATAAGATGAGGCAGGAAAATCTGATTAGTTCAAAATAAAAGGATGTGGAGGCACAGTGAAGGATCATTTCCAGCACAAAC
>NW_006921754.1:5842826-5844277 GCF_000298275.1 Orycteropus afer afer | reverse complement strand
TAATATTCTTAAGAGTTATGGAATGCAACAGCTATACATGCAGACCATTTTGTTCATGGTAGGATGGGCATCAGCCCTACCCTCCCTTCATTAAATGTTATAGAGATACACTCTAACCCTTAGAAAACCAAAATGCCACTATGTTATTGTTATTAGGTACCATTGAGTTGTTTCCAACATGTACAGCAGAAAGAAACACTGCCCGGTTCTTCTCCATCCTCGCAGTCATTAAGTTTGATCCCATTGTTACAGTCACTTGTCAGTTCTTCTCCTTGAGTCTTTTCCTCTTTTTCCCTGAGCTTCTACTTTACCAACCATGATGTGCTTCTCCAGGGACTCTGCCCTTCTGATAACAAAGTACATTTGACAAAGTCTCACCACCTTACTTCCAAGGAGAATTCTAGCTGCATTTTTTCCACAACAGACTTATTTATTCTTCTGGCAGTCCATTCACTGTTTTTTGCCAACACCATAATTCAAATGTATCAAGTACCAATTCTTCTTCAGTCTTCATTATTCATGGTTCAGCTTTCACATGCATATGAAGTCATTGAAAATCTCATGGCTTGGGTCAGGCCCACTTTAGTCCTCAAAGAGATATCTTTGCTTTCTAAAAATTTAAACAGATCTTTTCAGCAGATTTGCCCAATGCCATATGTCATTTGCTTTCTTGATTTTTGCTTTTCATGAGTGTTGTTTGTGGATCCAAGTAAAATAAAGTCCTTGACTTCAGTCCTTTCTCCGTTTGTCATGGTGTTGCTTACTGGTATGTGTGTGAGGATTTTTGTTTTCTTTATGTTGAAGATCTTCACCAGTCAGTGCCTCAGGTCCTCTTCACTGTCAGCAAACAAGGTTGTGCCATCTGCATAAACCAAAACCAAACCAAACTCACTGCCATGGAGTCGGATCCAACTCATAGCGACCTCTCCTTGGGTTTCCAAGGTAGTATCACTACGGAAGTAGATTGCCCAACCTTCCTTCCTAGGAGTGGCATATAGTAGGTTGTTAATGACTCTTGCTCCAGTCTGGATGCCATATTTATTCTTGTTTATATAGTCCAGCTTCTCAGATTATTTCCTTAGCATACCGATTGAATAAGTCTAGTGAAAGGATGTGACTCTGACACACAACTTCTCTCATTTTAAACCAGCAGTTACCCCCCTCATGCTTGTTCTAACCCTGTATCTTAGTCTATCTAGGTTCCACATGAGCACAATTGAGTGCTCTGAAATTCCTATTCATCCAAATGTTATCCATAATTTGTTATGATCCACATAGTCAAATGCTTTTACACAGTGAATAAAACACAGGTAACCATCTTTCTGATATTAACTGCTTTCAAACAAGATCCATCTGACATCAGCAGTGACCTCCCTCATTTCTTGTCCTCTTCTGAATCGGTATTGAATTTCTGGCATTTCCCTGTCAATGTAATGCTGCATCATTATTTT
>NW_006921754.1:5829210-5839140 GCF_000298275.1 Orycteropus afer afer | reverse complement strand
CAGTGGTTTATCAGTTTTATTAATCTTTTCAAAAGGTACTATGCTACCATAGATCCCTTAAATATAAACATAAAAACATCATAATGTCTCAGAGACAACAGAGCATCACACAAAGAAGCAAGAGAAACAAGGGACCAGGATACAGACCAAGAATACATCCCTGAGGGAAAAGCAACACTAGAACTCCTTGATAAGGAATTCGAAAGAATTATATTTAAGTAACTTCAGTGGATTGAGACACAGATCAAGGAAAACATAGAGAAAATTCTACAACAATTTGAAAGACAATAAAAAACAAAACGACAAAACAAATAAATATTTGGAAATGACAAAAAAATCTAAAGATAGAAATGTGGAAGATTAAATTTTCAGGAATAAATAACACCTTGAATGTTTAAAGGTGTAGAATTTAATCAATAGAAGACAGAATTAGTGAAATTGAAGACAAATACCTGAATACTTCTTTGGAAAGGAATCAATCAGAAAAAAAGATCAAAATAAAATGAAGAAAGCTTAAGGACCATGTGGGATACCATAGAAAGGAATAACCTACGTGTCATCAGGATTCCAGAACAGCAAGAGACAAATAAAAGCACAAGGAAAATGTTGAAGATATGTTGGAAGAGAATTTCCCTAGTATGATGAAAGATGAGAATATATCCATTCAGGAAGTTCAACAAACTGCAAACAGGATAGACCCCAAAAGAAAATCACCAAGACATATCATCATTGAACTCACCAAAACCAAAGACAAAGTAAGAATCCTGGAAGCAGCACGGGAAAAATGAAAAGTTACCTACAAGGGGCAACCAATAAGACTAAACTTAGATTTCTTGGTAGAAGCCATGCAGGTGAGAAGACAATGGGATTGTATATATAAAACCCTGTAAGAGAAAATTTTCCAACCAAGGATTATATATCCAGCAAAATTATTTCTCAGATATGTTGGTGAAATTAGGAGATTTCCAGATAAGCAGAAATTAAAGGAATTTGTTAAAACCAGACCAACCTTACAGGGGATACTAAAGGGAGTCCTTTGGACAGAGAGCCAACAACAGCAAACAAAACCAACCATTAACACACATGACATAACCCAGAAACCAACCCTGTTATGGAAGTAATCAAATGTAAAGAAACCTACAAGATTGTAAAAAGGGAACCAGAGACTTCAATTGACAAATGAGGACAACCACAGACCAAAAAGAGGGAAAGAATGGTGTAGTTACAGAACTTTTAAATGGTAGGGAAGTGGAGACAACTGTGAGTTAGAACAGACTGTTCTAAACATGGGAAGAAAATTATAAATCGCAGGGTAACCTCAAAGAAAAATGATAAACCTTCACATGAAAATAAAAAAGAAGACCACGAATATTTAGCAAATAATGAAACAATAGCTATGAAGGAGATGACAGTATGACAATATCAAGGTGACAATATCATAAACCAAATGAGCTCAGCACAGAAAATTATATGTAACAAAAAAATCAGCAGCATCACCAAAATCACATAACAAAATGACAGCAACAAATTCATACTTGTCAATAATTACAGTGCCAAACATGTGAAAAGGGAACCTACAGATTCGGAGAAAATATTCAGCAACGACATATCTGACAAGGGGCTTATCTCTAAAATACATAGAAAACTCCAACACCTCAACAACAAAAAGACAAATAATCCAGTTTAAAAATCTGCAGAAGACATGAGTACAGACATGAAGACACTTCACCAAAGAGGATATTCAGGTGGCCAGCAAATACATGAAGAATGTTCATGATCATTAGTCATCAGAGAGGTGCAAATCAGAACAACAATGAGATACCAACAAATACTGGAGAGGATGTGGAGAGATGAAGAATAGCATACACTGCTAGTGGAACTGTAAAATGATACAACCGCTGTGGAAAGCAGTATGGTGATTTCTTAAATAGCCAAAAAATGGAAACAACCTAGGTGCCCATCAACAGAAGAATGGATAACCAAACTATGGTACATACTTATAATGGAATACTATGCAACACTAAAGAATAATGTAGAATCTGCAGAACACCATGTAACATGGATGAATTTGGAGAACATTATGTTGAGTGAAATAGGTCAATCACAGAAGGACAATATAGTATTATTTCATTATTGTAAAAAGTCAAGGAAAGGTTTATATATGGGAGGAAACTTTCTTTGTTGGTTACCAGGGGTGGGAGGGGAAGGGAGGGAACACTGCAAAAAAATGCATTGACCCATTTCACTTTAGTTTTGTGTATTTCACTGTACATAAATTGTATTTCAATAAAATGTATTTTTTGAAAAAAGAGCAAGTTTGAGAGTTTCTTCTGACATCCATTAGGTCTTTCTGTCCTGTCTTTTTAATAACCTTTTGTTTTCTTCATTTATGATGTCTTTATGTCATCCCACTAATTGTCAGGTCTTTGGTCATTGGTTTTCAATGCATCAACATTATTCTTCAGACAATCTCTAAATTCAGGTGGATACACTCAAGATTGTATTTTATCTCTCATGGATTTGTTTTAATTTTTTTCAGCTTCCACTTGAACTTGCATATGAGCAATTGATAGTCTGTCCTCAGTCAGCCCTTGGCTTGGTTCTGGCTGATGATAATGAATTTCTCCATCATGTCTTTCAAAAGAGGTTGTTGACTTGATTCCTGAATATCCCATCTGATGAGGTCTTTGTGTTTCGTTGCCTTTTATGTTGTTGAAAAAAAATATATATATATTTGCAATGAGTAAGTCATTGGTCTTACAAGATTCTATTATGCAAAATTCTCCACCACAATTTGCATCATTAAGTGCATAGCTCCTAACTGCTGTTCCTTCTCCTTGGTTTTCAACTTTTGCATTCCAATAACCAGTGATTATTGTGGTGTAGTAATTACGTAGTATGGCTTTTCTAGCCATCAGTCTTTGTAAACTCTATGGTGGAATTTGCCGTGAGCAACTGAGTAGCTCCTGATTGCTAAAGATATCCACCTTGGGTATTTCTATTGAACCAGCATGAAGCAGTCTTCTGGGAAGTTCTCTCTCTCTCAGGTGTATAGATTTCTGATGTTGGGATTGGTGCATTTGGTCACTCACCGGGTTCAAAATGAGTCCGCCTAGAGACAAATGCAATCTCTCACTGCCAGTTGGGAGACACGAGAGACATGTGTTGCTGAGAGAGAGATGCAAGAGACATGCATTGCTGAGAAAGAGACTGAGAGACACATGCTGCTGGGAGACAGACACCAAGAGACACACCCTGCTGAGAGAGAGACTGAGAGAGACTGTCACTGACAGCATTGTGCTTCAGCATAGATCTTGAAATGTTCTTTCTAACAGTGAATTGTGATGCCATTCCTCTTCAGTTAGTCATTTCCAGCATTGTAGACTATATGATTGTCTTATGCAAAATGGCAAATACCTAGTCCATTTCAGCTTACTAATGCCTAGAGTATCGATCTTATAGTGTGCCATTTCGTTGTTGACAGTTTCCAAATTTCTTTGATCCATTCTTCATACGTCCCATGTACCAATTATTAATGGATGTTTGCAGCTGTTTCTTCTCATGATGAATCATGCCACTATGTATTTCCTAAATGTCCCCAGAATTCACTATATGCTCTACTGAAAACCACTGCTCTGAAACATGTCCTTCAATTCCAGTGCTTATTTCTGACATCTGTCTCTTTATTTGGTGCTGTGAGGAAGGTTTTGCTTGGGAATTTCCACAAGCACAGAGAGTCTCAGAATATTTTCTTCTCTGTTTCAAAATCAAACTCAGACATGCCCATACTTGGGTACAACGTATTAAGAACATGTTCAAGAGGCAGATCATAAAGTGAAATTCTGACTTTGTTTATAGTATATCATGTTGCTATCAACTGTGTTGATAATCTTGAAAGAAACTACTGAATAAGTCAGTAACTTTCAATAAAAGAAAGAGAGAATTAATATATAATGGATTTTAATAGCAGTATCTTATGAGTGGGAACACAAAATTTTAAGCAACAGAAAGTGAGGACTATGCATTTTCTTTAACTAGAACAAGGAACATTAAGTAAGCAGTTTCAAAATCTTTTTGTCTGTCTTACTTGCATATACCCTTACTAGAATATTTTTCTCATATGCTATGAATCACTTCATTCTGTTTCAGATAATGTGCTGCTTCAACAGATTTTCCTCTGTATCCTACATTGATATAAAGATCCACTCAATTAATCCCTAATTATCTAAGGATCTGTATATTTTACATAACTCTAATTTATATTTCAATTATCAAATCTTGTTCATATACTTATTTTTCAGTCATTTTTCTTCAAATGTAAAGTAAATATATAAATAAGACAAACCTAGTACAACTATTCTGTTCTCCTTAGAGAGGTCATAAAAAAAACTTTACCAGTTTTATTTTTCCTTCATAGGGACCTACTTCAAAATCAGTATCGGCTATAGGTTTCACAACACTCAATACTCTTGTTTGTTTCCATTTGTATCCATCTCTGCAACAAAGCACTTACTTCACAGTACTCTGGATATTTAATAATTTTATATTGACTATAAGCAGTGAGTGACTGCATGAATGAATGAATGGATACATTTTGTTTGTTAAATATGTAAATATAACAAGTTAAACAAGAAAGTGTGTTTCCTCTATGAAGAGTCTAATGGTTCTTTTCCTGCCCAAAGGAAGTTTCTGCTGAAATGTGCTGATCCAAAGTTGATCCTCAAGCTGAATGCATCTTTTAGCTTTTTTAAATTATTTCTGAAAACACAAAGGAAAGGTTGATTCTACTGCCTTGGTTCCTTTATACATTGTAAGGAATAATTCAATTTTAATTCCTTTAGCAGTGCATATAATTCTTTCTGTTGATTAAAAAAAAAAAAAAATGTACTGCTTTTTGAAAAAAAATCATAGTGATAACATCTTGCTTACGCAGTTATTGACCAGGGGCACAGCTTGTATTAGAGGGCTGGTCTGGATTCAATGAGGTTGTCATAAGTATAAAGGAATATTTCTTTCTATATGATGAAGTGGTTGGTGCCTCAGTGGTTTAAATCTACTTTGGCATGGATAGGACTCTTAATTGGACCAAATGTGTGTGTGAACTGTTCCTAAATTGTCAAACTGATCTTTAGTTACCAATTTTATATTTAAAAATCTTTTCTTAAATATTCCACTATTTCATTTAACTTCTAAGTCTGTGTGTTAGTAAAATAAAACTAAAATTTATCTCAATGTAATAATAGCAGACATATGCTGTTCTAAAATCCTCAGAAATCTGGCAAGATGAAAATTTTGAAGACAGTTATGATCTTATGAAGTTTGAATTTAGTCCTAAACTCTTTGGAAAGAGAGATTTGTCTGCTGGATTTTCATGCTCTAAAGAATCTCTGACTTCAGCAGTTGGTGCCCTCTACCACGATGCAGCCATTTTACCTCAGTATCTCCAGACATTTCCAAACAAAATCTATTTCCAAATTAAAAGCATAACTCTGGCATCTGTGCCAGGCCCCAAGTGCTACCCTTATGTACTAAAATCAGTAGTGCTTTTCTAAGAGTTATTACTCAGGGAATACAGGCAACTGGAAACAATTTAGAAATGCTAAAAATGTGTTCCTTCTTTTCCTAGTTTCTCTACTTCTATAGACAGCCCCCTCCACTTCATAACAGCCCCATATTACCTTCATCCACCCTTCCCTTTAGTTATTCAAACACAAAAACTCTGCTGCTTTTTCCGTGGGAAGATCTTACACCTTACCACTGTTTCAGTATATATTTATGGAATATCCACATTGATTCTTTTATTTTTTTTATTTTTTCATGTTTAACATCCAGGAGAATCAGACCTGGCATCAGATCTGGGTAATTTTATCCCAAATGCATTTTTGCTCTTCACATGGCAAATCTCACTTTGGATACACTACCCCTTCAGTGGCCATATGTATAGGTCTCTCAATTACATTACCGGTTCCTTCCTTCATAGGATTGATTTTAAAATTCTTAAAATGTAGAATCTGTAAAACCTTAGGGTTTACAGCCCAAGGAGACTAGAATTATTGTATCTTTTCACCCTCTCTAACAGGTGAATGTTTTCACCTTTATAGTTTAATTATTTAACTGTTCATATTTACACAATTATTTGATTGTTTAAAACTCTAGTTGTAATACATTTTCATGCCAGTGGGACATAATAATGGTCCATAAATTTGGCTGAAATTTTCTTGGATTACTTATAACCAAAATTTAAAATTACTCTTCTTAGACACATGACTAGATGAAATTATTAGAGCTATAGTCTTTTCAAACTAACAAAATAGGGAATCAACTGTTAGTGATATGAATTAGGTTACTGGAGAAGCTTGTGAAAAGCACCATGATTTGTCTCACAGAGCCAGAAGCCAGAAGGACGAAAACTACATGGAGCCTGAAAAACACAGAACAGAGCTCAGAAACAGGGGGCAGGCAGGCGGTAGGGCAACAAGTGTGGATTGGAAGGGATTAAAATGGAAGAAAGAGATTACAGAGACTCTGGAGGTGAGAGGCAGCCATGAGAGGAAGCTCCAGTAAATGACATTAGGCACAAGCTAGAAATTAGGAACAGGCCATAGGTCAAAATCAGAAAAGATTTTTATATTGGAGCAGTTACAACAAGGCAGAAATGATTGAACTGTTAAAATAAAGCCTGCCTTCCACAGGAAGTCCTTTTGTGACTGGCTGCGGTTCAAAAGCTTGTCATACCTGACATAGCCTGACACTGGGTGAAGGGACAGAGAAAGACAAGACACAGGAGTAAGGGTGCTGACCTCCAGTGAGGGCATTGGACCATTCAGATGCTTTTGTTATATGGGAGAAAAGTAAGGGCAGTGCATCTATCTGTCCTTGTTTTTTAATTCTAAGTGTAACCTTTCTCAAACTATCTTAAAATGAATTCCAAATCTTTAAATAGAGAGACAAGAGACATAGCAAAAAAGAACAAAAAGAAAATAAGGCCAAATTAAAACACTTTATTGACGAATACATTTTTGTGTTGGGCTATTGCAGGTAAGAGCATAGGTCATTTTAACAAATGGAATTAAAGGTTTTTTTACTTGGTTAATGGCATTTTCTCATTAGCTATTTCCTAAAAAAAAAATGGTAGTAACCATGCCTTTTCATATACTCAGAAATTTTACACAGACATTTAAGTGCCTTCTGAGAATAATTCAGAGGAGTTCAATTTAACATCTCCCCTTCCTCTAAATTATCAATATTTATTCTGCAGCATTTATATAGCACCTTGTTGTGCTGTCGAATTGGCCCCAACTCATAGCAACCCCTCCTTGGGTTTCTGAGGCAGTATCACTACAGAAGTAGGATTGCCTAACCATCCTTCTAAGGAGTGGTTGGTGGGTTTAAACCATCAGCCTTCTGGTTAGCCATCAAGTGCCTTAGGCACTATGCTACCAGAGCTCCTATATAGCACCTAGTGTCACAAAAATCCCTGGGTGGTGGAAATGGTTAAGCACTCAACAACTCACTGGATTCTGAAGAATCCCATGGAATGCAATTCTGCTTTGCAACACATAGGGTCATTATGAGTTGGAATCTCTTTAACAGCAACTGATTTGTTTGTTTGTTTGTTTTTAAGGGGAAAAAGTTGTACCACACAGACTTGTATGATTATTTTACATGTATTTTCTTCTCAAAACACATTGTGAAGTAACTTTAACTGGGATGTGGTGGAAGATGTACCACACTTGGAATCAGATGACTTGGGTTTTAAAACTAAATGTGAGGGGCATAGTGCCTAAGATAGTTGACTGCTAACCAAAAGGATGGCTATACAAACCCACTAGCCACTCCTTGGAAGGAAGGTTGGACAATCTATTTCCGTAGTGATACTGCTTTGGAAACTCAAAGAGTGGTCACTATGAGTCGGATCCAACTCGACTGCAGTGAGTTTGGGGTGTTTTTTTTTTGGTGTGTCTTAAATAAATCAGCTGTCCGAATTGAGGTTACATAAACTGTAAATCTCTGGGTGTAGTGGTTAAAGCATTTGGCTGCTACCCATAAAGGTTAGTGGTTCAAACCCACCAAATGCTCCACAGAAGAAAGATGAAACAGTCTGTTTCTATAAAGATTTACAACCTTGGAAACCCAATGAGGGTCCTGAGTCGGCACTGTATTGATATCAGTGAATTTGGGTTTTATTTAGAAACTGTAAATCAGATTAAATGAATGGTTTTCAAAGATGTGATCCAAGTGAAGGCAGAGCAGTTAAGGCTTAGGTTCTATTGCAACAAGTGTGTCTGTCTTCACATTTAATTCATATATTGGGTTTCTACCTGAGATTGAAGTTTTGAAAAATTACACTGCTTTATAAAAGTTTAATGTTTATGATGCTGTCTAATATCTCCTCCAAAGAGAAGTTTCACTTTATTTCTAACTAACAAACCAACCCATTGTCATTGAGTCAATTCTGACTCATCATGACCCTGTATGGCATAGTATCCCCATAGGGCTTCCAAGGCTGTAAATCTCTAAGGAAGCACACTGCCTCATCTTTCTCCCACAGAACTGTTGACGGGTAAATCACCAACTGTTCTGTTAGCAGTTGAGCCATTAACCACTGCACCACCAGGACACATTGCTAAGTGACATGCAGATACAAAAGATTAGCTCCCTCATTTCAACCAAAAAAAAAAAAAAAAACCACTGCCATTGAGTGGATTCCTACTCACAGCAACCCCCATTGGGTTTCCAAGGCAGTATCAGTATGGAAGTAGATTGCCCAACCTTCCTTCCGAGGAGTGGCTGGTGGGTCTGAACCACCAGCCTTCTGGTTAGCAGTCAGATGCCTTCTGTGGTTCCATCCATGCTCCAGAGCTCCTCCTGGGATCAGGCTAAAGTTAGACTCCAGCTGAGACTACTAGTTCCTTCCCAATACAGTCCTGTTTCCCTCAGCCTTTGCACATGAGAGCACTCTTTCAATAAATCATGTGCAGCTGAATCCTTGTCTCAACGTCTTCTTCAACCTAAGACAGTGATAATTTTGAGAACCAAGTTCCTGCCTTCTATCTTTGATCCTCATTCTCTAGCATGTTGGAACATGGTACTCACAGACATTTTGAAGAGTGGGCAAAATAAGAAACTTGACCTTCAGCTGGCCAGCTATTCACATAGGAGGATGGATAATTGAAGTCAGAAACAGTCCAGTACAATTTTGAACTTCACTTTCAATCTGAATTCCTAGCTCACTGAGAGTTAGAAGGTGGTAGAATTGGGGAATATGCTTATGATAATGCCCGAGTAGAATCCACTGGACACCCTAACCTCAGATAGGAAAACACCAGACTTCATATCAAATAAAAAAGGTTCTCAGTGTGTCACTGTTTAGCAGCGGGAACCTGAAGGATCGGAGCCTCTGAAGAAAATTTACAAGATAAAAGCGAGGCACGGGGGACTGAGAGAATTCTTAGACCCTGTTTATTCTGAGTACAGAGTTTATAAATCATATTGAGAGCTATTATACATCTCATACCAATTATGAAAAGATACACAATTGTTTAATCAACATAATTTTCTTGCATCTCTGCTCTCTGTATGTGACTGTTGCTAGGCATTAAGAAAATTAAAATAAATATGATGTGATCCATGCTCTCAAGTTGAGGGAAGTGAAAACTTGACAGATGAACTCATGTGATGCTTTGTGACTATCACTGAAACAGAATTCCACACAAAGTGGCACCTGAGATGGGCTGGTAGAAAGGAGAAACTCTGTTTGCCATACGGAAGAACATGAGCAATAGTATATAAGCATAAAAGTTAATGGAATGTTGAGGGAAGAATACGTAGTACAGGGAATCCAGGGGAGTTGGTGCGAAAGTAAGGTAAAAGGTGTATGGATGCAGAGTTAAAAAAAGACTGTGAGAACAGGGGATTAAATTGTACTTG
>NW_006921754.1:5814278-5828950 GCF_000298275.1 Orycteropus afer afer | reverse complement strand
AGCAGTCAAGTGCCTTAGCCACTATGCTACCAGAGCTCCCTAAAACACTATAATCACATTAAAAACTGTTTTGAAACAACTATCATTGTTTTTGCTTATTTTTCCTTTCTCTGATAAAATGCAAACATAAGTATTTTTTTTTTTCGTAATTGCAGTGATAGACTTTTATAATTATTTGTGATTACTATTCTATCATGAGCTTTTCCTACATTATTATACGTTTCCTTTTTAAATGGCTAAATACTGTCACATATTCCCATTTTCTTTTCCCATGAAAGCTCAATAAGCTGTAAAACAGGGCATGGATAGGATCCTATTTGCACTTTAAAAAAGCCACCCGTTAAAGTTGCAAATAGATTGGGCTGAGCAGGCCTTGGAGTCAGCAACTGCTGCTGCAGGGTAGGCTAGGAAAGAAGGGACGCCCAGCACGTGGTGCCCTCCTGCTCATCTGTAAAGATACATACAGGACTTACCTCAGGAGCCTCATGAGTGCTTGTAGAAGTTACCTGAGAAAATATGTTTTAAAAACCTAATATTTCTGAAGCTTTTAAAGGGTCATTTGTTCAAAAGAAGAAGCTTGAGTTGTGTGTAGGAGAGTTACTTTGGCTTCCAGGCACCTAATATCCTAAAAGATTCTGAAATCTTTGACAGCAGAGACTGTCTTTTTTTTTTTTTTTTTTTTCCCAACTCCCTGTGCCAAGGGAGCTCTGGTGGTGTTGGGGTTAAGGCATTTGACTGCTAAACAAAGTGTTGCTGGTTTGAACCTACCAGCTACTCTGTGGAAGAAAAATCCAGTGGTCTGCTTCCATAAAGATTTACAGCCTTCTGGTTAGCAGTCAAATGCCTTAGGCACTAGTAGGTGAAGATTTCCTGGGCCGTAAATTTTTGGGGAACTGTGGTTCAAACCCACCAGCCACTCCTCAGAACAAAGACTGGACAGTCTACCTCTGTAGAGATGTTGTTGTTGTTGTTGTTATGTGCCGTCGAGTCGACCCCCGACTCATAGCGACCCCTCCTTGGGTTTCCGAGGCAGTATCACTACGGAAGCAGGATTGCCCAACCTTCCTTCTGAGGAGTGGCTGTTGGGTTTGAACCGCCAGCCTTCTGGTTAGCAGTCAAGTGCTTTAGCCACTATGCTACCAGAAATCCAAGGAGGGGTCACTATGAGTCAGGACTGACTTGACAGCAGTGAGTTTGGTTCCCCCCCCATTGGCAGTTTATTATTGCCTTTTCAACTTTGTCCCCCGCAACTGCACTGTGTCTGTTTTTAATTGCTACTATAAGTATATTAAGGATTTTAGATATATCATTCTTAGAAAATGTGTTCAGTATATATAATTTAAACTAATATATATTTTTCACTTAAAAAGAGCTTAAATTAAGTCATCCTTTGTAAAAATTTTTAAATGTTCAAATAAAAATAATTGTTCTTTGTCTTCTGTTTCTCTGATGCAATTAAAAATAAGCTTTTCGGTGGATATTTCTCGTTTGTCAAATTTAGAAGTTTTGTTTTCCTTGTCTTCTTCCATGACACCCTCCTGTATCATTTTTTTGTTGTTGTTTTTTCCATCCGTAATTGCTCAGTGTCTTATGTTAACTTTTTTTCTCCCTTTTGAATTTCTTGGGGCCTGTTCTGGCCTCCTTCTTCTCTTACTTGTGCTATCACGGTATCTATATCAGAGTGGCTTACAAATCTGTTTCTCTTATTTCAGACCTCTCTTCAGAATCACAGCACCATCATTACAATGTCTGTTCATTGAACATCTTTGTCTCACCGGCAGAGAACTCTAAAACTAATCTGATCTTAACTCTCAAACCTGCCCCTCTTCCAGTGCCCCTTATCTCAGTTTATAACACTGCCATCCACTGTGTTGCTCAAACATGCGGGAATTGTGGCTAACTTCCTCACTCTTTGTACCTCCTGTAGCCAACCAGTTACTAATCTCTGATGAGTCTACTGACTCTCATCTAAGTCTCCTTCTCTTGCCTGGAGTACTCTGCTATCACTGAGACTGGTTCTCCCACACCTGCTAGTTGGTTCCCCATATTATAGCCTGAGAAATTGTTTAAAAATGCAAATCTGATCCTGTCGCTTGCTTAAAATTTTTGCTTTTCCAAAATTATTAATCTAGCCTACTAGGGCCTGCATTATCTGGTTATAACACAGCTTTTAAGTTGTTACTCTGTGAACTTCCCACTCAAGTGGGAAGTGGTAACCACACTAAATTTTTTGAGTTGCTTCTTGTAAGAGATCCTTTGACCCTGTCTACAAATGCTCATCTACCCCATAGCATTTTCAACTACTACTTATCCTTTAGGCCTCAGAATAATTATCTTTTCCCTATTCCCCAAACTGGATTAGAATCTTTGCTCATGTGTTCACGTAATACCCTCTCCTTTGCATCAGAGCATTTATGACCCTTAGTTATAAAATTTTTGTTTGCTGTCTCCAGACTAAAAAGATAGGCTCTGACTCTTTTCTTATTAATTGATAGACCCTCAGTATTTACACTGTAAAAGCAGCATGCATAAAGACTTAAGTATTTGTTTAATGAGTAAAAATCTGTACTTTTCTTGGATAAAAAAAAAATCTCTGATATTTTTTATTTTGAAGTAATAAAAATAGTAACATTTTATACATACTTATTTGAATTTACACTTTAAAAATTAGCTTTATTTTCTAAAGCAGTAACATAAGTTGAAAGAATAATGCATATGCTGTAATGTACTACTTTAATAATTGTTTCTCTTCTCTGGAAGGATAGTTTTTATTCCATGAAGCTACTTAAAATGTAGGAACAGTTTCAATTATAAAGCGTGTCTTTTTACAGAATTCATATCCTTAAAAAATATGTATTTTGTGTCTTATAGCTACCATTTTGCCATGAATTAGAAGAAATAATCTGTCTACCTTATAATTTGGTTGGGGAAGCAAAGTCATAAAGTCAGAGAGATTTTGCTCCAAGTAGCAAGCAGGTTTAATTTAATTGAACAGTTATTAAAATTCAGCTACATGTAAGTCTCTGTAGCAAGATGGAATGAATAGGAATGGGTATGAGGGCAGAGATGTCAGTTTGAATAAGACCGTTCTTAACTTTAAGGAGCTTACAGTGTAGTAGGGACAGTGTGCATATAGTTAAGTAATAAACAAGGAATAATCAAGACTTTGGCGGAGGGGTAGACCATGGACATATAATATGTGAAGGGATAATGGATTACGAGAGTGAGTCCTGAAAGTTTCGTGGTAAAAGTGGATTTGAGGCAGATTTTCAAGGAGTAAAGGCAGTTGGACTGGCAGAAGAGAGATGGGGCAGGTCGGCATCCCCAGTAAATGTGGGAGATGCAAATGAGTTTGAACCGTGTGAAGAAGCAAAAGGAATTGGGGTGTTGGGATTCTTTAAATACAGTAAGAGTTTTGTGAAAGTAAGGTGGTTGTTGTTATGTGTTTTGTGAAAGTAAGGTTGTTGTGTGTTGTTGTTATGTTGTTGTTGTTATGTTGTTGTCATAGCGACCCCTCCTTGGGTTTCTGAGGCAGTATCACTATCGAAGTAGATTGCCCTATCTTCCTTCCGAGGAGTGGCTGGTGGGTTTGAACTGCCAGCCTTCTGGTTAGCAGTCAAGTGCCTTAGTCACTACGCTACCAGAGCTCCTGAAAGTAAGGTTAGGGTACAGCAAATGATTCTCATTCCTCTTCTAAATGTAACCCTTCAGCTATGGGAATCGGCTATTACAACTATACTGTGCTATTTTATCTGGTTTAAAGGAAAGAACAAAGAGGAGAAGAATAAAGGTTTGAACCAAGTTACTTAAAGCTACTTTTAGTGTTGGGATATGGAGAATATGGAGAGAGGTTTTGTCAGCACTAAAATCAAATAACTAATAATGGAAAATGAAAAAAGAGAAGTAGACTTGCCTACCAACATCTGTCAAAGTTTGTGAATAATAATCTGTATCTTCTCTTGGTCACTCAGTACCATCACTTACATCTCTCTCCTATGGGGTTCCTTTGCTTACGTAAAGCATGTTCCTTGAAAAATACAGTTTAAATAAAGATGTACAGAAGCATATAGATAGTATAGGCTGGATAGTGGCCAGCCAAAGATTACAAACAATGTTTCACTGGTGTTTGTAAGTTTTTCACTGGCTAATTTTCTGGAAGTGGACCACCTCTTCCTTCTTCCTAGTCTGTCTTAGTCTGGAATCTCTGCTGAATCCCCTCCACTATGGGTGACCCTGCTGGTATTTGAAATACTAGTGACATAGCTTCCAGCATCACAGCAACACTCAAGCCACCACAGTATGACAAACTGACACAAAAGTGGTGGCATATTCAATGCCAATGAAAGCAGCAGTCAAGGATTCAAATGATACATTACACTGGGCAAATCTGCCACAAAAGACCTCTTTAAAGTGTTAAAGAGCAAAGATGTTGCTTTGAAGACTAAGGTGCACCTGACCCAAGCCATGGTCTTTTCAGTAGCCCCATATGCATGTGAAAGTTGGACAATAAATAAGGAAGACCACAGAAGAACTGATGTATTTAAATTTGGTATAGGCGAAGAACGTTGAATATGCTATGGACTGGCAGAAGAATGGGCATACCTACCTTTGAAGATGTTCAGCCACAATCCTCTAGAGAAGTGACAATGGCCAGACTTTGTCGCTCATGTCTGAGAACATGTGATCAGGAGGAACCAGTCCCTATAGTAGGATATCATACTTGATAAAACAGAGGCTCAGCAAAAAAGGGGAAAACCTTAATGAGATGGATTGACACAGTGGCTGCAATGATGGGCTCAAGCATAGCAAAGATTGTGAGGTTGGCACAGGACCAGGCGGTCTGTACATAGTGTCACTGTGAATTGGAAGTCCTAATCACTTGAACCTGTAAGTGCTCCTTACCTTATGAGAATCTGTACATGAAGTAGTTATCCTGTATGATCTGGTTAGATTCTGAATCCAATCACATATATCTTAAAAGGGAGGCAGAAGAAGATATGACAAACAGAAGAGAAGGCAGTGTGCCCCACAGGCAGAGAGTAAGATGATGCCGCCCCAGGTGAAGGAATGCCAAGAGCCACCAGAAGCTGGGAAAGCAAGGAACCGATTCTCCTCTAGAGCCTCCAGATGGCACCTTGATTATGTCCCTGTGAAATTGATTTAGGACTTCTGCTTCCCAGAACTGTAAGAGGCTAAATGTGTTTTCATTTAAGCCATCAAGTTTCTGATAATATTTATGACAACCATAGGAAATGAATGCACATTTGTTGTTGTATGTGCCATCGAGTCGGATCCAACTCATGGCAACCCCTCCTTGGGTTGCCGAGGCAGTATCACTATGGAAGTAGATTGCCCAACTTTCCTTCCGAGGAGTGGCTGGTGGGTTTGAACCGCCAGCCTTCTGGTTAGCAGTCAAGTGCCTTAGGCACTATGCTACCAGAGCTCACACTAACACACATATAGACTATTATTTTATCACTTTTTCTCTGAGGTACAATTGTTCAGTCAGCATTTTATCTCATTTAAGCAGGGATAGAATGAAAGTTTTCTAGTCTGTGAACCCTTGATTTTCTCTTCAGTTGTATGTGCTTGTTCATTCTTCTTCTATAAGGGAAGGCAATTTAGCAAAAGATTTATAAGAATGCATTGTCTCCTTTGAGGTTTAGCTGAAATGACTTTGATATTACAAAAGTTGGAGAAAGCAATCTTTTTGAATCAGAGACTCCAGAATATGAATTCACAGAAATTAATGTAGGAAAGATAACTTGGCCTCATAGGGAGAAAGTATTTTATGCAAATCTTTGTTGACTGCTGAGTTTATACAGGTAGAATGCTAAAACTCTGTTTCACTGATTGTTGGGGATTTGGAATAGCTTGAGATAATCTAATTTAAAAGGGCTGGCAAATTCCTTAAGCTATGTGGAATTTATCCCACATATGTCAAAGATATACTTACTATACTGCAAATAAGTTAGCACTGTGTGTGACCTTTGTTGAAAACAGAAATATTGTGGTTTGCATTTTATTCTTTCATATTTATTCTATTGGTACATGTTAATGAATTGCAAAAACATGGTGCTGATGATGCAAACAAAGTCTACTGATGAATCCTGGGAATTATCAAAGGTTAGTTGAAATGTGGTTCTGCTTTTGTACACTAAGAAAACATGATCATATTACTCTTTTTTTTACCTGAAGTTGAATTTATACACTAATTGTCAATGCAAGAATATGCTATCGTTGTTGTTGTTGTTGTTGTTATGTGCTGTGGAGTCAGACCCAACTCATAGCGATCCCTCCTTGGGTTTCTGAGGCAGTATCACTACGGAAGTAGATTGCCCCATCTTCCTTCCGAGCTATCATAGGGAACCATTAATCTTTTCTTTTTCCTTAAAAATATTCCTGATAAACAAGAGGATTCATAAGATCTTGGTTTCCTGATGCCATAGCAACATAATCATATACTGAGAACATCATCTGTTATAATGCAAGTAGTTGTGGTCATGTGCTTAGAATAGACTCTCAGTTACTAAAGTACACAGTGATGTGATAGAATAAGATTTGTCCAGATGTTTACACAGCTTTTACAAGGAATTAGTTTGTTCTTATGAGTTAAAATGTTCTGTGCTTAAGGGATTGAGTTACTGTTATGACTTGGAATATTTAAGTAGTTTTGAAATACAGGGGTAGATTAAATACCTATTTTGAGAAGAAAACTGTAGGTGGACAGAAATTAAAATCTCTGAATTATCTGATTCCCCTAGAGATGTTCTCTATTTAAGTTAAAAATCAGAGGTCAGAGATCAAGTAGTTCTGTTTTAAAATATACTAGAAGAGGAATGATTATTTTTGTCATATTTTTTTAAAAAGAATACTTTCCACCAGAGTTATAATGGGAAACCATAGCAAATTAAAAAAAGAAAAAGAAAAAAAAAAGATATACTGGTGGTCAGAAGAGACTCTGAATCTAAAACTTGGCCTTGAGCAGAGAGTAGCTAAAGTAAATGGAAGAAATGACAAGATAAAAGAGCTAAACAGAAGATTTCAAAGAGTGGCTTGAGCAGAAAAATCCAATTACTATAATGAAATGTACAAAGAACTGGAGTTAGAGAACCAAAAGGGAAGAACATGCTTGGCATTTCTCAAGCTGAAAGAACTGAGGGAAAAATTTAAGCTTTGAGTTGCAATATTGAAAGATTCTATGAGCAAAATATTGAATGATGCAGGAAGCATTGAAAGAAGATGCAAGGAATACACACCGTATCAAAAAGAATTGGTCGATGTTCATCCATTTCAGGAGGTGGCATATGTTCACAAACCAATCACAAACCAATGGTATTAAGGTAAGAAATAAAAGCTGTAGTGAAGGAATTGGTAAAGAACAAGGCTCCAGGAATTGACGGAATACCCACTGAGATATTTCAACAAACGGATGCCCCACTGGAGGCACTCACTCACTCAGCTATGCCAGGAGAAGTGGAAGACAGTTACCTGGCCAATTGACCAGAAGAGATTCATATTTGTACCCATTCCAAAGACAGGTGATCCCACAGAATGTGGGAATTATTGAACAATATCATTAATATCACATGCAAGTAAAATATTACTGAAGACAATTCAAAAACGGTTGCAGCAGTATATTGACTTGCAGAACTTGGAGAAATGCAAGCTGGATTCAGAAGAGGACGTGGAATGAGGGATATCATTGCTGATGTCAGATGGATCTTGGCTGAAAGCGAAGACTACCAGAAAGATATTTACTTTTGTTTTATTGACTAAGCAAAAGCATTTGATTGTGTGGATTATAACAAGAGAGAGAAGAATGGGAATTCCAGAACACTTGATTGTACTCATGAGGAACCTATACATAGATCAGGAGGCTGTCATTCGAACCGAACAAATGGATACTGCATGGTTCAAAATCAAGAAGGGAGTGCATCAAGGTTGTATCCTTTCACCATACTTATTCAACTTGTATGCTGAGCAGATAATCTGAGAAGCTAGATTATATGAAGAAGAACATGGCATCAGGATTGGAGGAAGACTCACTAACCAACTGGTCTCCCAATGTTGACTCTCTTCTCTCTGCTCAGTTCTTAATTTGGAATACTGCTATGACGAGACATCCTCTCAGATCTTGTTCAGCCCTCCAGGAACTCTTCGAAAATTTTTAAGAAGATAATTTGAAGTGGTTTATGGTATTGGACATTGTAATTAGAGGAACCTTAAGTCCAAGTGGCTGTTTCTTTTCCAAAGAAGAGTTGTATTGAGGTTTGTTCTCTTTACTGAATCCTCTGTGACATAAAAATACCTTGCAGAAATAGGTTTTTTGTTTTGTTTTGTTTTGTTTCTTCCTTTGAATGCAATACAGTCTAAATCCAGGATAGAATCTTTCTCCTATCAGTATGGTTTTAGTCTCACTGTTTAGGAAAACCAGACCTACCCATTCCCACTGTCCCTTAGCAGGTAAACATGCCCATTACTGTGCAAAGAAACATGAGGCTCTTGTTTGCAGGACCTGAGACTTGTCTTTTCACAAGAGAGACCACACTAGTTGTCAATGCTCGTTCATTTTGTTATCAGAAAGGAACAGGGACATGTTTCTTGTGCGAGTTTGGATAGAATTCCTTTGACTCTGGATTTGCTTCTTATGAAAGAGGGGTGGGTGGCATTTTGCCTGATCATTCCACCATAAACGCAGCATGGAAACCACGGATGCAACATGAGTGTGCAAGCAAGAGCTGTTAGCTTGTACGGAACACTGCTCCACACTAGAGCTCTTATTTTCTGCAGACACAAAATTAGGTTATTTGGAGACATCTCACAGACCTGATATGATCCTGAAAAGGAAATAGTTATCAGAGTGTGCATAAATTAGAGGAAATGAAAGGAAGAGAAGTTGAGATGGAAAATTGCAAATTAGAATAAAGACTAATCTTTATTCTTTCAAAATTGAAGGAATTATTATTTTGCAAAAACTGATAAAAAATGAAGTAGAACTTATGATCTCACCTGATTCTTCACTTGTAGCTTCAACTCACTTCTTGTTGAAGTGATTAGAAATCGACCTTTATCTAAGAATTTTGGAAGAGTTGTCAATATTCACATGCCATTACTATGAATAAGTGTTGGATGTTTTTTCATGCATTTCTGTCTCTCAAACTATACTTGCTTTTTCAGATTTTAACCATTGGTTTAGCACATTTGCTCTTTTCCCTGTTTCTTGCCATTCCACTGCTCAGTTCACTACAGATCAAATAAGCTGTTCAATATTTTTAAAGCAGGGAAAATGTGGTGAGGATAGAATTTTATAATGCACTTGTTTAATCTCTTTGTCAGGGCATGTTGGTATAATCAGTGATTCCAAGTAGCTATGCTTAGACAGAATCTAGCTGCTGATCTACCAAGTATGTGTGAATTTTTTTTTTTTTTTCCCCTTTGGAGAGCTTAGTTTTGTGTCCACAAAAAATATAAAAACATATTGTGGTGCATTGAAAAAGAAATGTGCTCATAAAATATAAGGCTCAGTGAAGTCCATGAAAGAGCAAGTGTACATTGAGGTAATGGACAAGGAATTGGTCAACATCATCCAGTTTAAGTGGGTCAGTCACAGACCCAGAATAGTGCTGTGTGACCTAGTGATAGGGGAGGATGGGAACCTCATACATCTCTTCAGAATAAATGCATATGTTTCCTGTTCTCCATCAGTGAGGAGCCATTGACAGTATCAGGGGTCATTTGGAGTGAGGTGCTTAAAACCCACTTTAAGGGATTCAAAGCAATAAATTGCAGAATTATATGAACAATGGAGTCAGTGAATTTGGAAAGACAGACAGTCCCTGGAGATACATTCCTAATTGTGTCTTTAAGTATTTGTAGATAAGTCAAACAGATGCATATGGTTCTTATTTAGCCTTACTTTATTTCATGAAGATCCTGGTGCCTTCAGTGGTTAAAGCATTCCACTGATAACCAAAAGGTCAGTTGTTTGAACCACGCAGCCACTCCTGAAGAGAAAGATGAAGCTTTCTGCTTCAGTAAAGATATATATATATATAGCTTTGGAAACTCCATAGGGCAGTTCTGCTCTGTCCTGTGGGCTCTCTATGAATTGGAATTAACTCAATGGCAGTATGATTTTGGTTATTTCAAGAAAGGCTCAAAGCCTTTTCAATGATTTAAAAGCTACACATGCACAAGTAAAGGTGATTATGCTGAAGAATTTGTTGCAAGTAGGGATTATTTCAGTCATTTCAAAGTGAGGGAAAATTTACATAACATGAAAGTACAAGTAAGAGCTGTGTCAGACATTCATTCCTAAGATTCGCAAGCCTGTAATTGAAAAACAAACATACTAAAGGTCAAAGAAAAATGAAGCCACTTGTTTGAAGGCTGCTGAGAACTAGATTTTAAGAGACAAAAAAAGTAAGGGACCAAAAGTTAGAATGGCAAAAAGGCAAAGCAAACAACCCCACTACCACCATCCATAATGTCATAAAAATTGGTACATCAAATCTGAAGAAGAGATAAAGAGAAAACTATATTGCCAAGAGTATGGGAGAACTAAAATGGCACCACTGGTAGCTGCTTAGTTTTTTCTGCGAATGAATTTATACCAACTCCCTTAGCTTTTGTGATAGTAGGTAAAAGTTAACCTATTTACATTCCCACCATAGAACTCTGTTTCACAAATTCTGGCACTTGATTGATGACGGTTACATCTAACATTTGTGAGAAATTTGGAGATCAAAAATTTGCCAGGTTCCAACTCTTTGTTAAGGTGCTCTGGTGGCACAATGGTGAAAGCGTTTGGCTGCTAACCAAAAGGTTGGTAGTTCAAACCTACCAGCCTCTCTGCAGGAGAAAGATGAGGCAGTCTGCTTCAATTAAGATTTACAGCCTTGGAAACCCTATGGGGTAGTTCTACTCTGTTCTGTAGGGTCACTGTGAGTCAGAACTGACTCAATGGCAATGGGCTTGGTTTGGTCATTGGATACTCTTAGAAACGGAAATACTCATGTGTGTCCTCAAAGACGAAAGAATGGAAGACACAAGGGAACAAGCCTTTATGAGCTTTCTTAAACATTATCTCATTTAATCTTTAGAACATGTGTGAAAGAATATCATGATGTCATTTTATAAATGAAGAAACTGAAATCCAAGAAATTATTTAATTTTCCCAAATCCGTGTAATCAGTGAAGGGCTACCTCAGAAACCTATGCTACCTCCCTTAGGAAGATATTTAGAGTATAAATAAGAAATAGAGGCAATAAATGCATAGAAATTCAGTAGAGGGTATGGTTGAAGTCTAGAGAGCTTCTTGGAGGAGATGAAACTTTTGTGTTAAAAGGGACGTAGTCAGACAACTGGAAACCAAGAAAAGGGCTTTGAGTATAAAAGACAGTTGATTATCTAGAAGCTTATGAAATGTAGTCAATTATATATAGTCAGGTATATTATTTACATGTGCTTATTAAATATTTTACAATGTAGAAATTGGGAAATGTAGCCAGTGTTAGATAATTCTGGATGATAAAAAGCCACTTTAAATAGATCAGTTTGACATCAGTGTCAAATGTGGCTCCCACCAATTTGCTCAAGACCAAAGATATTTTAGTATTAAAAACCAATCTCAAATTCTAAAACATTTATTAATAATTTAGTCTTTATAGTAAATTATCTTGGAAAAGCTGGAACTCAAGATCACTTTTTTAATCTGCCTCCCCTGTCCAATATTAAGGTAGTCTCTAATTTAATAAATAAACACCTGTGAAAATTGCATTCCAACCTCTATTAGTGTGAGTTAAACCATGTTATGTGATATGCCAGATTAATGAATTATCCAAGCCTTGGTGGAAAATGACCTGCTGGAAATCAAAGTGGGACCATAAAGAGCAGCCCAAATATCAGCTAGTCTTAACCTCTTTTTATCAGAAAGGAAAGTAGAAATGGATTAAGAGGTAGGTCAGCTTTGTTATTTTAGACAGCGTCATATCCTTTTAGTTCTAGCACCATTAAAGGTTTTGATTTCTGTTTCTCTTGCTCAAATATTTCCAATTATGTTATATTCAAATGTGGGTTTTCTGGTTTTATTTTTTTCCTGTTAGTGCTTTGAATGGCATGTTTGGATGACTGGCTCAGATCTGGCAGTCCGCATCCTGTGCCAACAAAAATGTCAAGTGCATTTGCCTTTTAATTACATGCAGGGACAGGATTTTAATATTCCATATTTTTCCCCAAAGAAGAGACTTAACTGATTCTGTAGTTTTTATGGGAACAGAGGTGGAAAAAAAAAAAAAAAAGAAAGAAACCACTGACATTATCGTGAAGCTTTTATCCCCTTAAAATTTCCTATATTTATACCTATATATATATATCACTTCATCAACATTACACTTTAAGGTTCAGATGCTGTCTATCATTCAGTAGTCTTCTTTGCTGTAAACATTGTGTGGGTATACATGGTCTAGCATCATTTGTTATAATTTATCCCTCTTATTTCTCAGTAGTTTTCAGCTCAATGTATTTTACTTTTAATAGGGTATTACTGTGTCAATGGCCCACACCTAATGCTCAATATGTGGAAGATGTGTTTCTTATATTTACTTTCCATTCCCTTTGTATATCTTTGGCATAAATGTGGTCCAGCTCTTTATTTACCAGAGTTAAGGCATTATGTTGTTTGGCTTCTTTACTCTTTTACTTCCCCAAGTTAATTTGTAATTCCACTCTATTGTTATTTTCTGATCTCCTCTATTACTTGAGGTTCAAACAAAAATATATTTTTTTAAATCATTTCAACAGCTCCATAGGGTCCCTACAAATGGTTACATGGTAACATACTCAGCAGCAGTAGCAGCAGTGCAGTGCCATGGAGTAAGCCCGAACTCATAGCTACCCCTCCTTGGGTTTCTGAGGCAGTATCACTACGGAAGTAGATTGCCCAGTCTTCCTTCCCAAGGAGTTGAGTGGCTGGTGGGTTTGAACCGCCAGCCTTCTGGTTCGCAGTCCTATGCCTTAGGCAGTACACTAATACTAACTAAAAGATTGGAGGTTCAAATCTACCCCAGGGTACCTCAGAAGAAATGTCATGTGACCTAGATTCAAAAAGTCAGCCATTGAAAAAACCTGTGGAGCACACAGTTCTGCTCTGACATACATGTTGTCATGATGAATTGGAATCAACTCAACAGCAACTGGTTTATTTTCTGGTTTTTCAGACAGCTCCATAATCTCTGAACTCCCTTTAATGACTAATGCATACACAAGACACTCAAAACATTTTTGCTATTGATATGACAAACTCTCATCTCACTGAATAGCCATACCCTCCACCTCCAAGCCTTCCCTGGGGAGGTCTTCCCTCACCAAAAATCTTGTTTAGTTGCCAAGGAACTCATATCCAGTTTTAATCCTCAGTAGAGAACATTTCACTATCAGATGGCATTTGTTTACACATATATCATCTGCTTCACAACATGTAAACTCCTGAAATCAGAGGTGTCTGTTGTCTTGTTCAGTGATGATTCTTTAGAGTCTAGAATGTGCCACACACATGCTTAGGACAATGTAAAATTTCTTTAGTTAATGAAAAGAACCAAAGAAAAAGAAAGAAATGCCTTCCTTGTGGATTTAGGATGGTCAGGAGATATACACATATATTCTGTGTATGTAGATTTTTATATTTGTGCTTTTAACTTTCATAATTTCCTCTAAGCATCCTTTCAGATTCTCTTTGTCCATCTATCTATGCATTCATGCCTGCCTTTTTTTTTTTTTTCATTTTTCCATAAAATACTTGATATGGACAACTCTCAGTTTATTCATATTTCTATCCACCTTTTCTTCTTTCTTTTTGTTAAGTAATAGTTGAGATTGATGTCTCTGTGTATTTCCCTCTGTTTTCTTTGTATAGTTTTGTTTTGCTTTTTTTTCCCCCAGAGAGGACAGTGATCAAAAACATTCCTAGTACAGGTGACTAATCACATTTCTCCCGACTCAAAATACCTCAAAGTATCAGGAAGCAAGAAACATAGCTGTAGTTTTAATCATGTCAGTAAGTAATACTAAGCCAGAGTTGGACTTTTATGCTCAGTGATTTTAAGAAATGTTTTAGGGTGTCAGCAAACCAGAGAGTTTAATACCCCTGTGCAGGGGCATTGTTGTACCTTTTTTGTAGTGCTTGTCATAATGTACTGATAAGTGCAGTGTATTAGACTGGGTTCCCTAAAGAGGTAAAAGCTTATACAGAGAAAGAAGGAGAGAGAAATTTTTCTTAGGAGAATGACTCACACACTTATGGAAGCTGGCAAGTCCCAAGTTCTTGGATCAAATGTCAAGCTGGAGGCTTTTCCCAACTCATGCAGCTGCAGGGGCTGACAATGAGCTCAAGGTTGGCAAGCAGTATACTGGCTATTGACTCCAATGAATGACAAATCCAAGATCTCCAGGCCAAATGGTCAATTGTTCACTCAAGGACAGTTGGAGCCAGCACGACAGAATCCCAATCCACAGAAGAGTGTCTCTTTTCCCATGATGTCCATAAATATACTGGAAGCAGGCCACACCCCTAGGGAAACTCCCTTTCAATGGATTGGCTGCTCAAAACATTATATCTGATCCCATCATTGGAACAACCCACATCACAATTGCTTAAACCACACAGAATTGT
>NW_006921754.1:5812129-5813963 GCF_000298275.1 Orycteropus afer afer | reverse complement strand
ACCACTCATTCTGTATTTCTCTTGCCCTAAGCAATCACCTCACCTGATTGTGGTTCTTTGCCTAGTGGGGTGACCCAAAACTTCATTCCTGAATGGTCTGGGCCATTAGCAGTCATAACAGAATTGGGTTGCTGTAATTTTCCATTGACTTTAATCATAGGGCATGGGAGTACTAAGAAACATCCTAAATAATCTCCTATTTTCCAGACATATTCTTCTTTACCTCCATTATGTAATGTCAATCCAGTTTCCCCTTGGTAATCAGAATCTATCACACCAGATAGTACAATAATGCCCTTCTTTGTCTGTTGATCCAGAGGCTTGAAGAAGCCAAAATGAGCAGGTTGCATTCTTAATTTCCAGTTCAATGCAATCAGTATTGTGTCTCCAGGTGGGAGTAGTGTTTGTCCCTTTGGGATTAGGATCTCCAGACCCACAGAGCATAGTGTAGCAGGGACAGGAAGCAAAAAAAAAAATTTGAGTGGGTCACTAGGGGTAATAGTGAGTGGTACCACTCCCGTTTCCACCCCTTGGTTCCTGGACCCATAAATCCTGGCACTTGGAGAAACAGCACCATATATTGGATGCTAGTTTAGAGAATATGCAGCCTCCTGGAGAACATTGCCCCAACCCTTCAAGGTATTGACACCTAGCTGGCACTGTAATTGTATTTACAGTAGGCCATTCCATCATTCTGTCAAGCCAACTGCTTCAGGATTATGTGGAACTTGGTAAGACCAGTGAATTCCATGAGCATAGTCCCATAACCACACTTCATTTGCTGTGAAGTGAGTCCCTTGATGTGAAGCAATGTTGTATGGAATACCATGACAGCGGATAAGACATTCTGTAGCTCCATGGATGGTAGTTTTGGCTGAAGCATTGCATTCAGGGAAGGTGAATCCATATCAATAAGTATCTATTCCAGTAAAACAAAACACTGTCCTTTCCATGATGGAAGTGGTCCAATGTAATCAACCTGCCACCAAGTTGCTGGCTGATCACCCTGAGGAATGGTTCCATATCACGGACTCATGTTGGTCTCTGCTGCTTGCAGATTGGGCACTCAGCAGTGGTGGTAGCCAAATCAGCCTTGATAAGTGGGAATCCATGTTGCTGAGCCCATACATAACCTCTGTCCCTGCCACCATGGCCACTTTGTTCATGAGCCCATTGAACAATGACAGGAGTAGCTGGTAAAAACGTATGGCTGGTTTCCACTGAACATGTCATCTTTTCCACTTGATTGTTAAAGTCCTCCTCTGCTGAGGAGGACATTCACATGAGACACAAATATCTTTATTCCTTTGGCCTAGTCAGAAAGATCTATCCACGTACTTCCTCATACATCCTTGTCACCAATTTTCCAATCATGCTTCTTCCAAGTCCCAGACCATCTGGCAAGCCATTAGCCACAGCCCATGAATCTGTATATAATCACACTTCTGGCCATATCTTACTCCATGCAAAGTGAACAGCCGTATGCATGGCTCGAAGTTCTGCCTATTGGGAGGATTTCCCTTCACCACTGTCCTTCAAGGAAGTCCCAGAAAGGGCTGCAGTGCCACTGCTGTCCACTTTCAAGTGACACCTGCATACCACACTGAACCATCTGTAAACCAGGCACAAGTTTTCCCTTCCTCAGTCAACTGATCATAAGGAACTCCCCATGAGGCCATAGGTGCAGACTGCGAGAGGGAAGGTAATATGACTGGAGGGGAGGCCATAGGCATTTGGGCCACTTCCTCATGCAGCTTGCTTGTGCCTTCAGGTCCTGCTTGAGCCCGATCTCTGATATACCACTTCCATTTAATGATGGAGTGCTGCTGTGCAC
>NW_006921754.1:5797282-5811812 GCF_000298275.1 Orycteropus afer afer | reverse complement strand
TGCAGAGCCTTCCTTCTGTTGTTCTGGGCCCTACTCAAAACTAGCAGCTTTCTGAGTCACTTGATAAATAGGCTGCATCAACACACTCAAATGAGGGATATGTTGCCTCCAAAATCCAAAGAGGCCCACCAGACATTGTGCCTTCTTTATAGTTGTAGAGGAAGCCAGATACAATAACTTATCCTTCACCTTATTAGGAATATCTTGGCATGCCTCACACCACTGGACCTCTAGAAACTTCACTGAAGTGGAACGTGCCTGAATTTTTGTTGGGTTAATTTCCTATGTATATGTATATGTCTCACCACTAAGTCTAGAGTTATTGATACTTCTTCGTTACTAGGTCATATCAGCATAATGTCATCAATATAATGGACCGGTGTGATGTCTTGTGGAAAGGAAAGTTGATCAAGATCCCTACGGACTAAATTATGACATAGTGCCAGGGAGGTGATGTACCTCTGAGGAAGCACTGTGAAAGTATAGTGTTGGCCTTACCAGCTGAAGGCAAACTGCTTCTGATGGTCCTTTGAAATTAGTATTGAGAAAAAGGCATTAGCCAGATCAATCTCTGCATACCAAATACCAGGAAATGTACTAATTTGCTCAAGCAATGAAACGACATCAGGAACAGCTGCTGCAATTGGAGTCACTACCTGATTAAGTTTATGATAATTTACTGCCATTCTCTGAGATCTGCCTGTTTTTTGCACAGGCCAAATAGGCTAATTAAATGAGGATGTGGTGGGAATCACCACCCTTGCATCCCTCAAGTCCTTGATGGTGGCAGTAATCTCTGCAATCCCTGCAACCCCTCCAGGGATGTGTTATTGCTTTTGGTTTACTATTTTTGTAGGTAGAGGCAGTTCTAATGGCTTCCACTTGGCTTTTCCTACCATAATAGCCCTTACTGCACATGCCAGGGATGCAGTGTGGGAATTCTGCCAATTGCTCTGTGTATCTATTCCAGTTATGAATTCTGGAAATGGGGAAATCACTACAGCATTGGTTTGGGGGCCCATTGGACCCACTGTGAGACACATTTTGACTCTATCAATAACTTGACCTCCATATGCCTCCACTATCACTGTTGGGCCACAGTGATGCTTTGGGTCTGCGGGAAGTAGTGTCAGTTCAGAGCCAGTGTCCGGTAACCCCCAAAAAGTCTGATTATTTCCTTTTCCCAAAGAACAGTCACTCTTGTAAATGGCCTCAGATCCCTTTGGGGAAGGCTGGGAAAAAGATTGGCATTATAGATTTTTGGCATTGCAGTGGGATCCTTCCTCAAAGGGATCCGGCCTCCCCTTCATTCAAGGGGTTGTGGGTCTGCAAACTGACTCAAGTCTGGGAATTGATTGAGAGGTCGTGACTCTGTATTCTAGCGATTCAATCTGGGTTGCTGTCATGACCTAGAATTCTTCTGTCTATACAGATCAAGTAAATATTTAGTAGGTTTTCCATGTATTTCACTATTAGGTACACCATGAGCAAGTAGCCAATGCCATAATTCCACATAAGTCAGACTATTCTGATTACTGTCTCTTCTGTCCATTATGGTAGCCCCGCCCACCTTGCCTTTATCGATTAACTGCTGCCACTTGGCCCCTACTACCATGGGGTCCAATCAGCCCCATCGTAGTTAAGTGTCTTAGTTCAATTAGGGCAGTTCCCACTGTCAAATCTGGTTTACATAAAATAGCAATCACAGCAGTCTTCAATGATGCTGGAGCTCCCTTCACAAATATATTCCTCACAGTACTTGTGAAAGGCACGTCTTCTGTACTTTCCATTTCTGGCTCTAGTGGTCTAATCTTATATATCCATTCTAACAGTCCAGTTTCCCTAAGCCTCTAGATACCTTCTTCTACATTATACCAAGGCAGGTCTGGTACTTCAACTTGACTTAAGGTAGGCCACCGCATAATCCATGCTTCAGTAAGCCAACCAAATAAGCTATTAGATTCTTTCCTAACCTCTCGAGCTGAAACATTGAATAAAGAATCCATACTTAGTGGGCCTAAATCAATAAACTGATCCAGTGTTACATTCTTTGCACCATTATCCCACACCTCACTAGCCATTCCCATACATGTTCTCCAGATTTCTGTCTGTGCATGTTAGCAAAATCAATTAGGTCTTTTTGGGTGTAGAATACCACCTCTTTACTCACACTTTGTATTTCACCTTTTGGGACTTGCTTGGACTTAAGTTATAGGTCTAGCAGCAACAGTGGGTGGTTGGGGCAGTTCCTGAGAACATTCAGGAATGTCTTCCATGGCCTCTGCCTCAGGCAATGACCCAGCAGGAGCAGTTGGATTAATCGCATCAAACTGAGGTGGAGGGGATAATGGTTTTACAGTAATCCATTCATATGGGAGGGATTCAACATAATTTATAGGGTCCATATCCTGATCTTCCTGACTGTCTTCCCATATGTCCCCATTTCAGGTTTCAAGATCCCATTTTTTCCCAATCATTGCCCTCACTTTAACGTCAGACACCATTCTGGGTTGGCAAATTAATTGGCATTGTAATTCAGCCACCCTTACAGTAAGACTCTGGGTTTTGGTTTTCAGCAATATCAGCTCTGTTACTAGATGAAATAAGGCTTTATTTCCACAATTGGAAACATTGTGGTCTTTTATGCAGTGCTTAAGCTGTGACTGAGCAGCCCTGAACTCATCTCACTCTTTCACCACTTTGTCTAATGTAAGTAGGACCAACCAACCAGCTTCCTCATCATCCTCATGCTGATAAAACTGCAGAAAAGTATCAAATAGTGATCACCTAGAGCCTCACATCTCAAAAGTACTTAATCTGTTGGTGGTGCTATTTTGCATATTAATGTTGTCACCTCATGCCACAGATTAGCAGAGCCCTCTTTACTAACTGAGGCAGCATCACCAGTGCCTTTATAATTAATCAAATTGAAAGAAGCCCGTCCTTATGATTTTGTCTTTCTAGAACCACTCCCAGTACCAAATGTGTTAGACTGGGTTCTCTGGAGAAGCAAAACCAGTAAAGCTTGTACGTTGTTGTTGTTGTTATGTGCCGTCGAGTCAGCCCTGACTCATAGCGACCCCTCCTTGGGTTTCCGAGGCAGTATCACTACGGAAGTAGGATTGCCCAACCTTCCTTCCGAGGAGTGGCTGGTGGGTTTGAACCGCCAGCCATCTGGTTAGCAGGCAAGTGTCTTAGCCACTATGCTACCAGAGCTCCCAAAGCTTGTACAGAGAGAGAGAAAAAGAGAAATTTATCTTAGGAAAACAGCTCACACACTTATAGAAGCTGGCAAGTTCCAAGTTCTTGGATCAAATGTCAAGCTGAAGGCTTTTCCCAACACACAGGTGCAGGGGCTGGCGAGCTTCAGGTTGGCAGGCAGTATATTCACTGTTGACTCCAACAAATGACGAATCCAAGATCCCCTGGCCGAATGATGGATTGTGCGCTCGCAAACAGTTGTAGGCAGCACAACAGAATCCCGATCTACAGAATAGTCTCCCTTTTCCCAGGATGTCCATAAATATACTGAAAGCAGGCCACACCCCTAAGGAAGCTCCCTTTCAACAGACTGGCTGCTCAAAACATTGCATCTGATCCCATCATCGGAACAACCCACATCACAATTGCTTGAACCCCACAGAATTGTGGTCTAGCCACACACAGCTCCAACTATCACATGCAGTTATTAGAGTACTTATCATTTCTCTTCTCATTTATATACTCTCTAAAGGAAGAATGCTTGTTCATCACTTAAGTTTTTTGCCTCTAGAGTGTTTTGTACTCCTTAAGTATTCAAGAAATATTTGATAAATGAAGAATAACAAATTAATTTATCTGTGTTTTGAGAAATTCAACTTCTATCCATCTAGTACTGTACATTTGAAGTTATATTAGCTATGGTTAAGAAATTTAGTTTTTAAAGATAAATTTTATCTGAATTTAGTTATATATACACTGATAATAATCATTAACACCAAGTCCTTTTTGTGTACAGGTATGGTCATAAACACTTTACATATTTAACACATTTACTTTTTACATCAACCTAGAAGACAAATGCTTTTATCATCTCCATTTTACCAGTGAGAAAATAGGTGAACAGAGTGGTTAAGGTGGTAGAGCTAGAATTTAAATCTAAACTAATGATTCTTTGTTTTAATGAGAATACTTAATAACAACAGTGCTACTTGATGAGGGTGTCCCCTATTGGTGTATTTTCCAGATATGTTGAAGGACTTTACCAATTGCTACTCTGTAGAACAGATTTTTTTTCTTGAAGAATGGTAATAGATTTCATAAAGTCATTCAATTAACGCTAGCATTAATGTATTTGTTTTAAAACTGTTGAAACTTTAAGCAGTATAATGCAGTTGATTTATGTTCTTACGTAACCCTCTTTGACAGATGATGAACATTTCTTGTTTGTTATTTACTCATTAGACAAATACACACTGAATTTTCACAGTGTCAGTCACTGTGTAAATCATTGGACATTAAAAAAAAGCTTGAGTAAGATAAGATCTCTGTCCACAATTAGCTCCTAGTCTAGTGTGAGTTACATATTTATTGAAAAATACAACACTGTTTTATATCTGGGTTATTGAAAAATAATTAACTGGTGCTTTAGAGGTAAGAGGATAATTAAGTTTAGATTGTGAGTGATGCTGAGGACAGTGAACAATAGACAGATATAAAAAGTTGGTAGTCCCTGAAGGTGGGATGCTGATGCTATATTACCCTTGTGACACTGATTGTCATCCTGGTAATGAGGAGGTTGCCTAGCCTTAGACTCTCATATAGAGTTGGCACTCTTGAGGGATTCAAAGCTAGTCTCAGTTCTGTACTGCCCATGGCTATTGGCAGAAGCAGATGCAAATTCTTTTTGCTCAAAATATTATGCTCAATTTAGGCTTGCAGGATACCCACAGACTAACTTAAAGCAATTAACTCACAATGAAAGGTCACCAAGCATTCATGAAAGTAGCACACTGTGAGAGTTAGCAGATCTAATTCCCCAAAGAGCTACAGGTACTGGAATTGTCAAGTACAAAATACAAAATAGCTCCATAGAAAATATTTAAAGAAATGAAATGCAAATCATAAAGATTTAAAAAAAAGAAAAAAAAAACTTCACTGCTGTCAAGTCAGATCAGACTCATAGCGACCCCTCCTTGGGTTTCCAAGGCAGTATCACTATGGCAGTAGATCGCCCAGTCTTCTTTCCAAGGAGTGGCTGGTGGGTTTGAACCACCAGCCTTCTGGTTGACAGTCAAATGCCTTAGGCACTACGCCACCAGCACATAAAGATTAGCAAACCATAAGATTCTATCAAGTGTATCTAAACAAAGGACCATTTGTAAAACACTAAGTGGAACTTCTGGGAAGAAAAAGCATAATTCTTCAAATTTAAAAATACCTTTTAGGTGGATTAAATAGCAGATTTAACAGGAGTAAAGAAATTTATCCACTGGAAAATAGACCTGCAGAAGTTACCCAGAGTGAAAGGTAAAGAAAAACCAAGATGTTCAAGAAGAGGAATTAGGCTAGGGAACATGCCTGTCATTTATTAGAGCATATTATAGAGCCATAATAGTTAAAATCATGTGTTGTGAGATATGTTAGCTCTTAAAAAATAATGGAAAATCCAGGAATGTATTCATGTACTTATGTAATTTTGATATAGGATAGAAGTGGCTTGTAGATTGTTGAATAAATTTTTTAAATTTCCTGAGGTAGTTGCCTCAGGCACTTGACTGCTTACCAGAAGGCTGGTAGTTCAAACCCAACAGCCACTCCTTGGAAGGAAGATGGGGCAATCTACTTCCATCGTGATACTGCCTCAGAAAACCCAAGGAGGGGTCACTATGAGTCGGGGCTGACTCGATGGCACATAACAACAACAACAACGAGATAACTGAATGATGTCTTTGTGAAATAAAAACACTTGAAGTGACTTCCTGTTGTTGTTGTTATGTGCTATCAAGTCGGACCCGACACATAGCGACCCCTCCTTGGGTTTCTGAGGCAGTATCATGATGGAAATAGATTGCCCCATCTTCCTTCCGAGGAGTGGCTGTTGGGTTTGAACCACCAGCCTTCTGGTTAGCAGTCAAATGCCTTAGACACTATGCTACCAGAGCTACCCTAGTGTACAATTTATAAATAAAAGCAATTCAGGAATAAATTGGAAATACAAAGTTTTAAAATTTGTACTAAAAAAGGAAAATATTTTTTATGAATTCAAGCTGAGAAAGGTTTCTGAGACAAAAAGCACTAACTAGAAAATAATTGATTAATAGGTTGTTGGAAATATATATAAGAAATTTTTGATAAAATAAGGATTTCTATTTGTCACAATACTATAAATATGTACAGGAAAAGACATTCAATAGAAGAAGATATTTTCAACACATATGACTAACAAGAGTTACACACACACACACACAAAAAAAAAATATTGCTGTTGACTCAACTCAGTCTCATGGCAAACCCGTGTATTATAGAACAGAACTGATCTCTATGATTTTCAAGGTTGTGACCTTTCAGAAGCAGATTGTTAGGTCTTTCTCCTGAGACACCTTGGTTGTTGTTATTAGATGCTGTTGAGTCATCCCCAACTCATAGTGACCCTGCGTACAACAGAATGAAACACTGCCCGGTCTTGTGCCAGCCCTACAATCCTTGCTATACCTGAGCCCATTGTTGCAGCCACTGTGTCCATCCACCTTGTTGAGGACCTTTCCCTTTTTCTATCCACATCATTAAGGTCAGTGCTACTCTGAGAAGGTAGCTCTTCCCCAGTTGTATCTTGAATGCCCTCTGACCTGAGGGGCTCTTCTTCCAGCACTATATAGGACAATGTTTTAAGGCTATTCATAAAGATTTCCAGTAATATATCAGACAGTGTTTCACTGCTATTTTGTATCTTTTGGTGAATTCAAATGCCAATTTTTAGGTTAGTATTCGAGTGTAAACCATTTGCACAAGCCACAGATTTTTGTAAGAGAATGCTGTCGTTAAGTACCATCAAGTCAGATCCAACCTATAGCAACCTTGTGTACAAAAAGAGCTCTGGTGGCGTAATGCCTAAGGCATTTGCTGCTTACCAGAAGGTTGGCAGTTTGAACCCACAAGCCATGCCACAGAAGGAAGACTAGGCAATCTACTTCTATAAAGGTTTACCACCTCAGAAGCCCAAAGGGGGTCACTGTGAGTTGGAATCGACTTGATGGCAGTGAGTTGTTTGGTTTTTTTGTTTTGTTTTGTTTTTTAATGTACAACAGAATGAAACATTGCCTGGTCTTGCACCATCTTCACAGTCCTTTCTACCTGAGCCCATCATTTAGCCACTGTGTCAATCTATCTTGTTGAGGGTCTTCTTCTTTTTTACTGACCCTCTATTTTACCAAGCATGATATCCTTCTAAAGGGAATGGTCCCTTCTCACAACATGACCAAAGTCGGTAAAATGAAGTCTGGCCATTCTCACTTCCAAGGAACACTGACTACACTTCTAGGACCAATTTATCTGTTCTTCTGGCAGTCCATGGTGTTTTCAGTATTCTTCACCAACACTATAATTCAAAGACATCAACTCTTCTTTGGTCTTCCTTATTCATTATCCAGCTTTCACATACATGTAAGGCAATTGAAAATACCATGGCTTGGGTTAGGTGCACCTTAGTCTTCAAAGTGACATCTTTGCTTCTCAACACTTTAAAGAGGTCTTTAGCAGCAGATATGGCCAGTGCAATACTGTGGTGTAGTAAATTACCTGGTATGGGCTTTTCTAGCCATAAATCTTTGTAAACTCCATGGTAGAATTTGCTGTGAGCAACTGAAGAACTACTGATTGTTAAAGTCATCCACTCGGGGTATTTCTGTTGAGAGTGGCACTGGAGCAATGTTCTGGGAAGTTCATTCTCAGGTGCTTAGAATTCTAATGTTATGATTGGTTAGTTTGAGCCAGGCTCAAAAGGAGGCCTCCTAGAGGCAGAAGAAGTCTCTCTGACCACTGGCTGCGAAAGACGTGCTGCTGAGAGAAACACACTCCTGAAAGATGTGCTGCTGAGAGATACCAAGAGACATGCAATGCTGGAAGAGAGACTGAGAGATGGTGGGCTGAGAGAGATTGAAGGTTGTTCCTAAACTTGAATTGTAGCCTGGTGCTTCCCTAATAATCCCCATAATCTGTGAGTTCTGTGTGGCTACTGCAGCCAATTATCGAACACAGCGGAGAGGTGGTGGGTGCTGCAGGAAGAATGGTTGGTGTCAGGGTTGGTGAAAGGGCTGGAGGGAAGTGGCATGTCTGGCCTCACAGGGATAGGCATTGGGCTGCTGATGGTGATTCTGTCTTCCTCTTGTGGGGTTAGAGGAGGTCAGAAGATGCAGCTTCCTTGCCCCTTTGCCAAATACTTAGTCTGATTTCTTGAATGCTGTTTCCATGGGTGTTGATTATGCATCCGAGTCAACTGAAATCTCTGACAACTTTAATCTTTTTCCATTTATCATGATGTTGCTTATTGGTCCAGTTGTGAGGACTTTTTATTTTCTTAATCATGAAATATAATCCATATCGAAGACTGTAGTCTTTGATTTTTATCAATAAATGCTTCTAATATTCACTTTCAGCAAGCAAAGTTTTGTCATCTGCAGGTTGTTAGTAAGTCTTCCTCCAATCCTGATGTTGTGTTCTTCTTCATATGTTCAGGTTCTCAGATTATAAGCTCAACATACAGATTGAATAAGTATAGTGAAATGATACAACCTATAGCATGTCCTAAAGGAGTTCTCAGTAGAAGAGATAGAAATGGTTAGTTGGAGCCTTTTAAAAAGCCTTGTATATGACTTCCAGTTCCTTATCAGGAAGTCTCCATCTCTCCACATCCTCACCAGCATTTGTTATTTTCTGTCTTGTTGAACTTTGCCATTAGTGGTGGGGTGAGATGATATTTCACTGTTGCTTTGATTTGCATCTCTCTGACAGTTCATGTTATCGTGAACATTTCTTCATGTATTTGCTGGCCGCCTGAATATCCTCTTTGGTGAAGTGTCTATTCATGTCTTCTGCCCATTTTTTAATTGGATTATTAATCATTTTGTTGTTGAGGTGTTGGAATTTTCTATAAATTTTAGACATCAGTCCCTTGTCAGATATGTCATTGTTGAATATTTTTTTCCCAATCTGCAATTTCTCTTTTTACTGTTTTGGCAGTGTAGTTATTGACAGGTATAAATTGGTTACTGTCACTTGGTTATGTGCTTTTTTGTGATGTTGCTGATTTTTTTGTTCCATATAATTTTCTGTGCTGAGCTCGTTTTGTTTATGAATCGTATTATCACTTCCTTCATTGCTTTTGTTTTAGTATTTACTAAGTATTTGTACTTGTCCTCTTTTTAATTTTGATGTGAAGGTTTATCATTTTTCTTTGAAGTTACCCTGTGATTTATCATTTTCTTCCAAAGTTTAGAACAGTCTGTTCTATCTTGTAGTTGTCTTGACTTCCCCACCATTTAGAAGTTCTGTAACTACACAATTTTCACCCTCTTTTTGGTTTGTAGTTTTCCTCATTTGTCAATGGATACCTCTGGTTCCCTGTGTATAATCTTACTTACTTTGGATACTTACATAACTGGGTTGGTTTCTGGGTTATGTCATCATGTGTGTTAATGGTTGGTTGTTGTTTGCTCTTGTTGGTTCTCTGTCCAAAGGACTCCCTTTAGCATCTCTTGTAAGGTGGTCTGGTTTTAACAAAGTCCCTTAATTTCTGCTTATCTGGAAATGCCCTAATTTCACCATCATATTTGAGGGACAGTTTTGCTGGGTATATAATTCTTGGTTGGAAATTTTTCTCTTTCAGGGTTTTATATATAGCATCCCATTGTCTTCTGACCTGCATGGTTTCTGCCAGTAAATCCGAGCTTACTCTTATTGGTTGCCCCTTGTAGGTAACTTTTCATTTTTCCTGTGCTGCTTTCAGGATTCTTTCTTTGTATTTGTTTTTTGGTGAGTTTGATGATGATATGTCTTGATGATTTTCTTTTGGGGTCTGTCCTGTTTGGGATTGGACTTCTTGAATGGATATATTCTCATCTTTCATCATACCAGGGAAATCTGCATCCAACAAATCTTTGACAATTTTCTCTGTGGTTTTATTTGTTTTTTCCTGTTCTGGAATTCCAATTATATATAGGTTATTCCTTTTCATGGTATCCCACATGAACCTTAAGCTTTCTTCATTTTGTTTTAATCTTTTTTTCTCCTTGATCTCTTTCCAAAGTAGTTATTGAAATATTTGTCTTCAATATCACTAATTCTGTGTTCCATTGATTCAATTCTACTCTTTTGCCTGTTAAATGTGTTACCTATTTCTGAAAATTTAGTATTAGTCTTCTGGATTTCTATCTGTAGATTTTGTATCATTTCTAATTTTTCATTTATTTTTTAATCTTGTTCTTATATTGCCTTTTGAAATTGTTCTGTGGTTTTCTCTGTGTTTTCCTGCATTTTGTCATGGTTTTTTTTTTTTATCTGTCTCTCAATCCATTGAAGGTACTGAACTATAATTCTTTTGAATTCCTTATCAGGGCGTTCCAATGCTGCTTTTTCCTCAGGGATATGTTCTGGGTCTGTATCCTGATCCTTTGTTTCTCTTGCTTTACCTTGATTCTTTGTGTGGACTGTGATGTTTTATTGTCTCTGAGACATTGTGACATTTTTGTGTTTATATTTAATTGATGATTGTATGTTGGAGTGACTTGCTATGGTTTTTGTTTGTGTGGATGTTATCTAGGCAAGCAAGGTATTGTGCTCCTCTCTTTGCTAGTTGGCAGCACTTATACACTCACCACCTGTGTCATTTCCTGGTGTCAGCCTCCCGTATGTCCCTTGTCCTTGGCAAATGGAGCCTATTCTTAGGTCCCTGGAATCTGAATGAGAATTGTTTCACTTTAAATATTCAAAATGGCCACTACTTATAAACATCCAAAATGGCTATACCTGTAATCACTTTAAATATCCAAAATGGCTACCTCTCATAAACATTCCAAATGTCTGTGCCCTCAATCACTTTAAATATCCAATATGGCCACTGCTTGTAAACAATCCAAATGGGTGCACCCTCTGGACAGCTGAAAGTCCACAGCTCAGGCTGTCTCCCTCCTTGCTTTTTCCCTTCATAGTCGTAGGCTATCAGGGCAGTTATCCCTGCAGCCCTTGGTGAAAAGGGCTGATCTTTAGGTTTATTTTCAGGTCCCAACACCACTTGGAAATGTTCAGGTTGTCTGTGCTGTCAGAGTAGCTGACAGTCTGCAGTGCCGTCTGCCTCTGTACTCACTGTTTTCATTTAGGTTTTCCCACTAGTTGGTGCCTAATGCACTTCTGTATACTTCCCTTCAAAGTTCAGAACTCCAGAATTATCTTCTGTATTCTGTCAATTGGTTTCTCTTTTCTTTGTTAACGATGATGCATCTTCTTGTTCTGGAATTCCGATTATATGTAGATTGTTCCTTTTAATGGTATCTCACACGAACCTTAGGCTTTCTTCATTTTGTTTTAATCTTTTTTCTCCTTGATCTCTTTCCAAAGTAGTTATTGAAGTATTTGTTTTCAATCTCACTAATTTTGTCTTCCATTGCTTCAGTTCTACTCCATTGCACATTCAATGTGTTACCTGTAGATTTTGTATCATTTCTAATTTTCATTTGTTTTTTAATCTTGTTCTTGTATTGTCTTTCAAAATTGTTCTGTGGTTTTCTCTGTGTTTTTCTGCATTTGTCATGTTTTCTTTCATCTGTCTCTCAATCTGTTGAAGGTACCGAAATATAATTCTTTCGAATTCCTTATCCGGGAGTTCCAATGCTGCTTCTTCCTCAGGGATGTGTTCTGAGTGTATCGTGGTCCCTTGTTTCTCCACTTTGTCTTGCTTCTTTCTGTGGACTGTGATATGTTGTTGTCTCTTGAGACATTGTGAAGCTTTTATGTTTGTATTTAATTGATGATTGTATGTTGAAGTGACTTGCCCAAGATTTTTGTTTTCTTTATTTTATTTGGATACTATCTAAGTTAGCAGCTTACTGTGCACCCCTCTTTGCTAGTTGGCAGCACTTACATACTCACCACCTGTGTCTTTTTGTCTTGTCAGCTTCCTGTATGTCCCTGCTGTCCTTAGCAAACAGAGCTTATTCTTAGGTCACTGGAATCCAAATGAGAATGCTGTCACTCTAAATATCCCAAATTGCTACCGCTTGTAAACTTTCAAAATGGCTGCACTCTCAGTCACTTTAAATATCAAAAATGGCTGCCATTTGCAAACCATCAAAATGGCTGCACCCTTCCTACAGTCAAAAGTCCACAACTCAGTTTTTCTCCCTCCTTGCTACTTCCCTTCCTAGTCATCAGCCACTAGCACAATCATCCCTGCAGCCCGTGGAGACCAAGGCTGATCTTTAGGTTGATTCTCAGGTCCCAACACTACTTGGAAATATTCAGATTGTTGGTGCCATCAGAGTAGCTAAGAGTCTGGAGTTCCATCCATCTCCATAGTCACTGTTTTCATTCAGGTTTTCCCACTAGTTGTTGCCTAATCCACTTCTCTATACTTTGTTTCAAAGCTCGGGGCTCTAGGATTATGTTCTATATCTCTGTTAATTGGTTTCTCTTTTATTTGTTGAAGAGGGTCTGTGTAGCTTATCTGCCTTTTCCACCATCTTACCAGAAGTCCCCCGTCATTTGATTTCTTGGCTGCTGCTTCCATTAGTGTTAATTGTGGATGCAAGTAAAATGAAATTCTTGATAACTTCAGTCTTTTGTCCATTTATTATGATGTTGTTTATTAAACAGTTGTGAGGAATATCGTTTTCTTGATGCTGAAGTGTGTAATACATTCTGAAGCCTATAGTCTTTGGTCTTCATCAATAAGTACTTCAAGTCTTCTTCCCTTTCAGTAAGCAAGACTGTGTCATCTGCATATGGCTGGTCATCATGAGTCTTCCACTAATCCTGATGCCACATTCTGCTTCATATGATCTAGCTTCTTGGATTATTTTCTTAGCATACAGATGGAAAAAGCATTGTGAAAACATACAACCCTGAGACACATATTTCCTGAATTTAAAACATGCATTATCCTCTTGTTCTATTTGAATGACTGCCTTTCATTCTATACACAGGTTCCATGTGAGCACAATTAAATGTTCTGGAATTTTTTTTCTTCCCAATGTTATTCATAATTTGTTATGATCCACACAATCGAATGCCTTTGCATCCAACTTGAACTTGCATATGAGCAATGATGGTTTGTTCCATATTCATCCCCTGTCTTTATTCTGACTGATGATATTGAGTTTCTCTTTTGTCTCTTTCTACATAAGTAGTTTATTTGATCTGAATTAAGATAGTGGCAGTGGGAATGGGAAATAGTAGAGACACAAGTTAAATCAGAAATAGTAGTACTTTGTAACTGATTGAGAAGTAAAGTGACTATACATCCCAATTCTTTCATGACCATTCCAATTTTTTCTTATTGCAATTATTAAGAGTCTCCTCTGTCACTTAGAAAAGCATAATGATTTGGGTGATAAATTTTATATTAATCATAGAAGTAAGGAGAGAGTGGAGGATTCAAGAATGATACCCACCATGTTGAAGCTTGAACAACTCTTCAGATAGCTGTGCCTTTTACTGAAAGGCAGCAAACTAGAGGAGGCACCAGTTATTAGGATAACATGATGTGTTTACCTATAGACATGATGTATATAAGGTGACTGTCACACACTGGAATGAGAAATACAGTAAACAGTTTACCATGTGGGTCAGGAACTCACTTGGAGCTCTTAGGTAAAGATATATAATTTGAGAGCTATTATCATGGATAGTAACGGAAACAATTGTAATGGTTGATTTCTCCAAAACAGAAAGTAAAATGAAGAGGCCTAGATCCTTTAAGAGATTGACCAAAAAAAAGTGGGGGGAGGGGGGGTGGCCTCAAAAAGGAGATCTGGAAAGGAAAGACAAGAAACATAAGAAAATTAGGAGATGGTCATATAATGGAAGTTCCATGAAAAAGGTGTTGCAAAAAAGGGGAAGTGGACAGCACTATCAAAGGCTGTTAAGAGGTCATATAAAATGAAAAAAAGTGCCCATTGGATTCAGTAACTTTAAAGACATTGATGATTGTTGTTTGGTGAGGTTGAGGATATAAACCTGATTATACAGTTTTGCGGAATAAGGAGTGTAGTGTTTAATTAAGTGAATGTGAGCACTTTTCTAGAATTATAACTGAGAAGAGACGAAAGAGCTAGTGAAATGCCTGGAGGATTTTTGGAGTATGTGAGAGGATGGTCTCCCTGCAATTGCTATACCAAAATCAAACATTGACTGCCATCAAGTCAGTTCACCTCACAGTGACCCCCATTGGGTTACCAAACCTTTAAACCCTTACAGAAGTAGATTGCCGAGTTCCGGCAAGATGGTGGACTAGGCAAAAAGACTGTACAGACCCTCTTCAACAAAGAAAAGGGAAACCAAT
>NW_006921754.1:5753935-5790627 GCF_000298275.1 Orycteropus afer afer | reverse complement strand
CTTACCGAATACACCACAAGATATATCATACTTAGAAGCTTCCATCTCTAGTATTTTATATGATTCCACCAATTAGAATAATTTTAAAATTTTAGGGAAAATTGAATTATTTTCAAATACTGGGAGCAAGAACACAATTTATAAAGTTACTTAAACTATTTTAGCACCCTCCCCTAAAAAAAATAGATCATCTCATAATTTTCCCAGTAAAAATAAAATACTGTCTTAGTTTTTTCGTACTGTCCAAAAGGAAATGCTTCTACTCTTGGCTTCAGAACACTGGGGATTTTAAGAGTATTCTTTAGCAACTGAAGGTAAAGATTTACAGCAAATGAAAGCATTTCTGAGAAAGGAAGTACACAGAGATTTTTATATGCATAAATTATAAACAGGACTCAAGGCGCAGCCACTGTAATAACTTTCTGTTCTCTGAAGAAAATTGAAAGTGCTCACATAGGGCTACTGCTTGTGTTTCCAATATGGAATCTTCTAAGCTTGAATGACTTTAAATAGGATACTTATGTTCCTTCGTTCTAGTATGCAGAAACTTAGAAAACTACATGTGACTAAAATGTATTATAATAAAATCTACAGAGATGTTTGATTTAAAATTATTGTTTCAATAATAATAATAATAGTAACATATATAACAGCTAAAGACTTTGAGGAGGTTTTATAATCAAGGGAAAATAACCACCAAATTACATGTACTTAAAGAATTTGGTTAGCCTTCTATACTCAGATTCAATAATAATGTTTAGGCGTTGATAAACCACTCTTCGCGCAAGAATAGTAATCATGATAAATACCGAAACCAAATAAATTTACTTGATGATTTTTTTTTAACCTTCTGGTAAATATTAATTGATGTCCAGTCTTTAACCAAGATAGACTATAATATTAAACTAATAAGACTGGTTTTTGTAAGAGATTTAAAAGTCTCACTACTCTGCACTCCAAGTACTTCTGTGTTATCGGTATCTCTGTGCAAAATATACTTTCAGATTTCGACTTTCATTTCTGGAAATATCCTTAGCTTTATTCATTGACAAATTTATATTAGTTACTAAGATTTTAGATTTTATGTTCTGATTTGAAATTATTCACCCATCACCTTCCAATCAGTTTTGCTATTTGGTGCTAAACCTAGGTATTATTAAGGCTGGCTGTTCAGATTTTATGATGATCGTTTTTATTTGCTTCTGTGTAAATTTGGAAGATCATCTGCTTTTGGTGAGGTTTAATAGTTCTGAAGATTTATATGAAATATACCATATGTTACTCGTGGCATAATATCTTTAGAAAATTATCCCATAATAGCATGTGTTGTATTTAATTAAAATGTCATATTAAAAATACATATATATTGGCTTCATCAAACAAGAGCTGATCTCCCAGAGAGTTTCAGAAACATTTAATTTTGTATGTTTGAGATCTATGTCAGAAAATCACAAAGGGATCATTTTCTCTGAAAGCCAAGTGTAGCACAGAACCCGATGAGAATAACCTTTAATTAGTGAACAGTGATCATGTATTGCATGGACTAAAGTATTATTTTAAGAGTTTCTACTTCATCTATTCTGTTGCATTACAACTTGAAATCAGTAACTGTGTCAACCCAGTGATAGTGGCTGTAAATTTGAAAATTACAAGGAATGTATTCCAGTTGTTTTCAAGATTTAGCTATGTATATAGATAGGCATTTTAACACTGATATATGTATGTATTTGTAAAGTTGCCCCTTGATGAACCGAACATGTATAGTTAGAATATTATAAGCATTGTACTACTTCTTCATTTTTTCCTAAAGTCTAGGTATATGGCAAATCACAGTTAAAAAAAATAATAATAATACATAACATCTTATTTTGCTTACTAAAAGAAATAAGCTGAAGACTTGCTTTCTTCTTATTTGAGAATAATGGTTACCAATTGCTGGCCCATGAGGAATTTTTATCCTATCCAATTGTAATGATAAATTAGGACACTATAGTATATTCTTTTTCACAAAGTTAACTATGTTGTTGTTAACACTTTTTTCAAACTATGTCTTTCCTACCAGTTGAATTACCATTTCTTTTATGAAGTGATACTGATATTAGTTATATTTGTTCTTTTTTTAATTTCTCACTTGGAATAATTGAAAGTTATCAACATTATATCTCTTTGTGGGGAGGCAGAGGAAATTGTGGCTTGTGAGAAAACTAGAAAAGATATTTATATGTCCAGAACTTTCTACCAGAACTTGGTAGAAAGCCTAGAGAGAGAAGCAAAAGGAGACAGAATTGGAAGGTAGAAGAATATATACTTTTGTAAGGGAATTGGCAAACATCCATTGGGAAAATGTGAGTGTAGATTTTGAGATTCATTTATGCATCTGTTTGTTTGGCCAATAGCACTTGACTCCAAATCCCAAAGCCATGATGGGTACTTTAAGGTGACAGTCCTGCAAGTCACCCTGGAGTCGTGTCACACACATATTCTTAGTGAAAACAACAACAAAAAAACCTGCTATCAAATCAGATCCCACTCAGAGGCCCCTCCTTGGGTTTACAAGGAGGTATCCCTACAGAAATAGATTGCCCAGCCTTCCTTCTGAGGAGTGGCTGGTGGGTTTGAACCTCCAGAGCGCCTTTCTTAGTGACAGGGGCTGTATATTGAGAAATTCTGCTTTAGAAGATAAAAGGTGTATGAGATTTTTCCTATGCCCTTGAGTAATGTATAATCTTTCCTTATCTCTCAAAGCCTCGGGTTTTTTTAATCTGTAAAATACAGATAATAGTACTTGACAGGTAATAGGAAAATGTCTTCAGAGGGTTACCAGAACTTATAAGTAGATTAAAGTTTATAATTTTAATTATGTGGGCATATTGGGAGGTGGATAGTTTGGGGAAAGAAAGGAAGGAATAGGATATAGGGTTTGAAAATAAAAAATTTCACCTCAAAGGTTATTATCTGGATGTTACTGGGTGAGAGAATGTGAACTATTCCTTCATGTGTCTCTTAAGCTGTTCTTACTCTTTTCTTCTGTTCAGACAGTGTTCATCTTGAATCTTATATTGTTGTTGTTGTTGTTGTTGTTGTATATGTGCTGTCGAGTCGGACCCAACTCACAGCAACCCCTCCTTGCGTTTCTGAGGCAGTCTCACTATATATCACACCATAAACTCACACCTGTAGAAGTTAGACTAGGTATTTATTTAACTTAATTTAATTCCTTGTGTACTGTATAAGTGTTCCACACCTTCTTTAAATTGCTTTTCGAGTTGAAGTGTTTGCTGAATGAAATGATAAATAAACACATCTCTAATTCTATTCCTGTCTCTTTGCAGTGGGCTAATTGCTAGAAACCTTACATTCCAACTTTTAAGGACATTTGGAGACAAATAGTTCACCATTAGCTTTGATAGTTTTTTTTCTGGTATATTGTTTTATTTTTGTGTGTGTTAACAAAACTTGCCCTTAAATCCTTCATGCTTCACTTTAGCATACATCTGTATTTATATTTTCAGATTGGTTTTATTCAAATAAAATAAAGCAATGGCCTTTTTGTCCTGATTTCTGGCTGGGAATAATTTTCATTTAATGAGAACTGCTTTCAGTAACTTTTTTTTTGGATTCATTTAGCAGCAGCAACAGAAGAACCAGAAGTGATTCCAGACCCAGCTAAGCAGACAGACAGAGTGGTGAAAATAGCAGGAATCAGTGCTGGGATTTTGGTGTTCATCCTTCTCCTCCTAGTTGTCATATTAATAGTAAAAAAAAGGTAAGTCCTGTCCTACTCACTATGATTTATGTCATTGGTTTCCAAATACCTTTGTTCCTCAAGGTCTTTTAAATTAAAACAAATAACAAGAAGAAGCATTGAATTTTAACAGTGTTGCAAGCATTTGTGCCTATTTCTCATGATTTTGAAAAAAATTTTATTAGTTATTTGCAGTTTTATGTTGGATATATGCATATTCCTGTTACCAAGTTAATGTTTTAATTTGATGTAAGAATTAAAATTTCTCAAATCCAAACATAGTTGAGATATTAATTATATATATGAAGTATTCTTTATTAAAAATGTCCAAATATGGATTTAAGAGTGATACTTGGATGATGTTCTGTGACTTCCTTTGTACATTTACTCTGTATTTTTCTAAATTTTGGCTCCAGTTAAGACATGAGAAATATATCAATATTTTTAGTGAAATTGTATAGTAAATTTGCTGACTAAAATACTTGTTGTTGTTGTTATGTAGCATTTAAAAATAAAATCATTTTTTAAAAAATTGAATATTAGTCCTTCATACTATATACAACCAATACCGCCATCTTCTGGAATACATGAGGATGGTAAGACCTACTGGAATTTAAACTAAACTGTATTCAAAGAATAAAGTACACTCCTGCTTAAAAAAAGTATCAATATATACACATTTTTTATAATTTGAATTTTTGTCCATTAAATAAAATGTAATAATCTGTAAGACATTGTCTTCGAAATAATCCTTCCAAACATACATTTTGGATATTTTGGAAGGAGTTTTATGTTTTGTTTTTAATCTTTACACATAGACAAATAAAATGTAATAATCTGTAAGACATTGTCTTCGAAATAATCCTTCCAAACATACATTTTGGATATTTTGGAAGGAGTTTTATGTTTTGTTTTTAATCTTTACACACAGACTAAAGTCCTAAAACAGCTTTGTGTATTGAAGTGATTGTAGTTTATGAATTATAAAAATAAGTACAATAATTGTTATTGCTTAACATTACATTAAATCATATAGTTGTTTATTGAGATTATTTTATACTCAAGATAAAACATTAGCAAAATAAGAGTCATAGTACAATGTTTTAATAATTCCATCAGAGTTTATTTTAATGTATTGCCTCTTTACAATTATCCCCTGGAGATATATATGTTGGAGAAGACACATCTGCATTAGAAACATTAGGTATGCATTATAGTGTTCTGTGTTAATTTAGCTACATACGTGCTTTCCCCAGTAGTGCTTTCTATTTTCACTGTTGTCTACCTCTGTGGTTGGAAAATACATCATATGTGAGGCAAGAAAGTTTAAGTAGTTTAGTAGTAATAAGGTACCAATAAAGGTCATTAAAATCATCGACTATAACATTCAGAACTTATGTGTCTATTTAGTTAAATTTATTTTTAAAGAGTTAACTAAACTAAATTTAGGGAGTTAATTGAACATTGCTTCACAATTAACATTATTCCAGTCACTTCAGATTGGATTTGCAAACATGTAAGTGATTTCTGATTATGTCCTTGCTAACTTAGAGTTAAATAATCTGGTGGTTCAGTTGTTAAAACATTCACCTGCTAACCACAAGGTCAGCGGTTCAAACCCACCAGGTGCTCCACAGGAGAAAGATGAGGCAGTCTGTTTCCATAGACATTTATATCTTTGGAAACCCCACAGGGCAGTTGTACTCTGTCCTAGAGTAGCTGTGAGTGAGAATCAACTCTTTGGCAGTGGGTTTGTTTTTGTGGTTTTATTATTATTATTATTATTAGAATTAGAATTGGGTTAAATTTACTGCTTTTGTTTATTTGCTATTTATTTGAAAACATTGATGTGGTATCAGTAGCTCTGTATATATAGCCCTCAGTTTAGGTAATACCAAAATATAAAATAAAATAATGGAAATTAAAATTTCCTAAAGTACAATGAAACAGTCACTAAGCAGGATTTTTTATTGGGAGAGGGAACAAATGCTCTGATAGCTCTCTGAAGTTGCATAATGCAACAAGTTTTTTTTTTTTTCTGGTTTACATTTTAAAGTGGTTGGATAAATGAGCCTCTATTGAAATGGGTAATGTTTGATTTTTTTTTTTTTAATAATTGTGTTTTAATTGATTTGATGAAAAGTATGCTAGGGCATTTTTTTCTGTTTCTCACCAAAATCTGTACTACTAGGTAAAATTGCAGTTTTATAGATAAAGTTCCATGTTCAGATACGTTACTTTTGATATATAATTTCAAAAGTACATGAACCTCTTAACTTACCTAAGTAAGTAACATTGTTGATTTCTACCCATATGTAGTGTGAATTACACTTGTATGATTTAATCACAAGTATACACACACAAAGACATAGATAGTATGATAAGACTGGATATAATCAAGTGTAGCTAAACAATTTTAGTATATATTATAGTTTCCCTTTTAATCCTACATCGATAATAAAAGTAATGGAAAAGCAAATTATTTTAGCTATTTATCTGTATTTTTATGGGAAATTGTTAAGTTTCTCAAATAAGACTGTATCCTCATTGGAAATTATGTACATAGGTATATATTTCGTGTTGAAAAAGATTCCATTGTATTTCTGGTTGTTTTATAAAGAAATGGTTTGGAATTCAATTTAGTACAATTTTACAGCTCAGGGTATATATAAAGTAAGTTTTTAGGCAAAGAAAAGGGATATTGCATCTTTCAAAACGCAATGTCGTTTATTTTTATTTAATTGCTGTTTAATTATTTCCAAACGTATGCCATTTCTTCATTGGTTATGTATTATATTTTATACACACAGCATGAAAACATTCATATTTCCAAACACCAGAATTTGAAAACAGTAAATGTGTATGATACTATTTCACATACATCTACTGTAGAAATATCTTTGTGTATATATAATGTATGGTACACATGTATATTCATATAGCATATGTATGTACCTGTGTGCCATTAAGATTAAATGTTTATAGAAAGTTGGGTGTCATTTTGCATATATAATATATTAACCTAATAGATCTTTATGTTTTTTTTCTAAAGAAAATTAACCTATATAGTATACAAGTTCTATACACAGCTATTTCATCTGTCATGACATTTAGATGGTAATGGATATTATGCTTAACTGCATGTTGAAAATACACAATCCATTTAATTTTTCAATTTTTGGGCAATAAAAAATATCAGCATGTTTTTTTTTTCAAATTATGTATTTAACTTTTATTTTTCTATTGCATATCTGTCTGTTTAATTGCATGGCAAAATAAATCTAACCAATGCATGAGCAAGCTGAAATGCAAACCAATGAAACATGAATTTTATTTTATTTTATTTTTTAACACACATTTTTCTGCTTTATTGAATGTGACAGAGTCACGCTTTTCATTCACCATTGCTTCTCTTTTTCCACTGTCTGTGATTTGCTTGCCAGGAGGAGCTACTATTCTTACTCCTACTACCTGTAAGTAGAAAATGGGTGATGTGCGACTTTACATGTGTTAAAGATGCAGTATCCCTTTTCAAAAAACAACAATAGCAGCAAATGTTTTAATTTTGGTAACATTTAAAAAAAGATCTATTTCTCAACTGTAAAACTATAATGTTTATCCATAATTTGTTTTACTAATCTTTTTAAAAAGGGATATTGTATTTCTGTATGTTCAGCTACTTTTAATTTTAATTTATAATTTTCCATAATCAGCTTCAGTCTACAGCCAAAAATCATCATTTATTTACTCTTGTCAAACTTGCACCTTATTCTAGTAACATGAGACCTCACGCCTCTGGTAGAGGTAGTGGTTGTAACTCATGTTTATGTAACATGATTATGTTTGGCAAAATGAGCAGAGTGATGTACTCATAGAAAAACATTCAAAATGCCTTTAGCATTCAAATTAGGTCAGATCTGCATATGATAACATCTCTTTCCATGTTTCCAGGAACTGAGGATGGGTTGAGCTTCAGAACTCTCTTGATCTGGCCATCAAGGCAATCAGTATACTCTTGTGAAAACAAATGGATACATTGATACTACCGCAGCAATACATAAATAAAAACTCTTCCTAGAGAAAAAAAAAAAATTGAGTATGTTTCTTAACTTAAACAGGGCAATGGTTTTATAACACCAGAGCCAAAATGGCCTCATGTCTTCATGCACAGACACACAAATTATACCACATATCTTTTTCTCTTCTGGACTCTGTAGACTTGCACTAGCCTTTGGCATGGAATGCCAGTTTGAATAAGGATGGAGAGAATTGTTTATTTCCTGAGTCATTTTCAGGGTATCACCTTAGATGACAGGGTAGTTACTCATTTAGTTGAAAAGTTTGATCTACCAACTTCCAGGGTTCAAGAATTAAGATTAAATATGTTTGGAGCTCTGGTAGCATAGTGCCTAAGGCACTTGACTGCTCACCAGAAGGTTGGAAGTTCAAACCCACCAGCCATTCCTCGGAAGGAAGGTTGGGCAATCTACTTCCATAGTGATACTGCCTCGGAAACCCAAGGAGGGGTTGCTATGAGTTGGGCTTGACCCGACGGCACATAGTAACAACAACAACATGTTTGGGAGATATATACCACAGAATTTATATCACCATATACACTTGAACTAGCTTTGTAACAAAATTTGGTAAGAATCTCAAAAACTGGAACAATTCTGCCTGCATTTTAAATATTATAAACATTTGGCTTCCTAAAATATGCTAAAACAAGCAGGTGTAAACTAACAGTGCTCCCAGCTTATTGTGTTGACTCATAATATCCTTGTTAAATCATGTTTGATGAAGCCAAAGATAATTAACTGCACTATTTCATACAATGATGGAGTACTTTCCCCCTTTATAGCCCACCCATACATCCACCTGCAGAAGTTTATGCTTTTGGCTGCTTTGGTATTGAAAGTCATTTGCACATCTGTCAAACTCAAGTACACTGAATTGCTTAACTGTCCTAAAGTGCAGATTATTGTTCAGGAGGAGATAAAACATCAAATATACAGGGGACCGAGAAGTATTTAATTATAATAGTATTAATAACTTAACCATTAACCCTCAGTGTATCTGTAATATTAGAATAGGATTTCCTTTCTTTAAGATGGATGACATTACATTACAGTGTATTTGACTAAGTAGTTGGTTATGAAAATTTAATACTTAAGACTACTGACATTACCAATCATAACTACAAAAAAATCACAGAGGTATGTTTTAAAAGGCTACTGAAACATAAAATAGTGAAGCTAATGTGAATTTCTTTTTATAAGAGTAGAGATAAACTAGAGTAGAACTTAAAAATTAGATGTGATCTTTGAACTAATATTCATTGGCATTGTTGTAACTGTCAGTTCTTGATCAAAACACTTAACTCTGATGTTAATTTGTGTTTGTTTTCCCGTAACCTAAATGAATGCCTACCTCACAGGGCTGTTGTGAGGACTAAGGTATACGAACCAAGCTGATAATGTATGACTGACAGATCTGAACAAAGGTTATAATGTGTCAACTAATAAGGGTTTATGAATCTGAAAAATAAAAATTTTTCATTGCTATGAAAATTTTTAGCTGTCATGCATTTGACAAGCCCATCACTTATTATTCCTCAGTGATGAAATACATATAATTTATTCATATTTTAAAGTAAGCCATCAACATTTAAACTTGCCTTTTCTACTTGCTGCAAACTGCCCATCTTCAAAATTCAATATTATTTTGAATCTAAATTTCAGATAAATGTAATTTTTATCTATCTTGCAAAATTTTTAAGGAATGAATTCATTCATTCTTCTTGCCCAAGAAATCAAGACTGGAAGTTATTTCTTAAACTATTATTTTGCTGTTTTAAACATAAGAAAATGGCAGACCATTTGTCCTTTGTTTCCACTCTTCCTTTCAAATTACAACAACTAGTGCTTAAGTTCTAGAGTAAGTAGGTGCTTTTTATTATAGTATTTTCTATTGTGGCAATAAAAAAAATATGTGAGCTACTTGATATAGTGTGAGAGCTTAGACTTTAGAACCAAGTCATCCTTCACTGTTCATTAGATAAATAACCTTGGGCAAGTTATTGAACACCACTGTGCCTTGCCACCTTATTTATACAATTAGACTCCTTATGCCTTTTGCAGGGTGTTGATCTGAGACACAAAATGAAATGTGGTGAGCATGTAACAGGCCTAAACATCCATTCAGCGAAGATTGTAAGTGCTAGGGATGTACAGACAGACAGTTCTTTACTCCGTAGAATGCACAGTAGGGTAATTGCAGTGACATGTGATTGTTACTATTGGGAGAGAAAATGGTGTTACAAAAATACTTACCAGGGAAACCTAACCTGAGACGATTGTATTGGAATCATATAGATAAAGCCTTCCTGAAGTATCCTTTAAGCTGAGACAGAATGGATGGAAGTTAGCCTGGTGTTAGAGGTTAGAGAATGTTTTGGATCAAAGAACATCCTGTATGAAGGCCTAGGGGAAAGTAGAAGCTTATAGGCTAAATATGACCTCTGGTGTTTGGCTGGGCACATCCAGTATTTCCCAAAAAAGAACTAGTTAGGGGAGGAGGATGGGTCAAGGAATTTAATATAAACATTTAGATTCATAACATAAATTTAAAAATTTTAAAAGGTAAAAGCTCAAAACTGAGATTAGTTTCCAACACTCCCTTAGGCAAACTTCCTCCTGAACTGTTCCCTAGTTCTTCACAGTCCCCACCTGTCCATATGGTTATCTTGCCATTTGCAGCATCACTCATGTATATGACCTGTCTGAAACCTATAAGTATGTATAAAATTTGTAACTCTAGCCTAGAAAAAAAGAGAGAGAATAAACAGTACTTTCAGTGAATAGAGAAATGATGTTCTTAAGATAACTGAAGAATATTTCTAAGGCATAAATGATGGTGGTCGTTGGTGGTGGTGGTAGTGGTTGTGATGCTGTAATGGTAGTGATAGTGGTGGTAAGTGGTGGTAGCGGTTCTTGTTATATTTTTGTCTTTGTTTCCTTTTTATTAGTACTATTACTATCATTATAATTATTTCTACAAAAATTTAGGCCATCTCTACCCCAAAATTTTAACTTTGATTATCTTATTCTAGGTGGCAGGTCTGTTGTGTAAGTGTATTGAGTGTTGGATGTAACCCCTGATATTAAGTACCATAATTCTCAGAGGAAAATAATCTTACGTAGAAGCGGCTTTCCACTTGCTACATTTAGTTTTTGATGGAAAAACAATTTAGACATAAGCTCAATCTTTTAATTGAGCTTTTTGAAAAGTATTATAGTACATTTACTCTTATATAGATATTAATAAGGACCAGAAGAAAATGGCCTAGTTTATAAGCTAACTGAGAAATGATGTTCTTACAACAACTGAAAAATGTGTCTAAGGCTTTATAAAGTACTGCCATAAGATGAGAAATAAAATCTGCTTTTTGAGTGCCTTTATTTATATCAAGTATAAATTGCCTTGTTAATGGGATTTAAGTATTTCTTATATACTTTTAATAAATTTTTCTCATTGCATGTTCCATGTGGCCCATTTTCAAAAACCAGAATATATTTTATATCCTTGATATTTAAGATAAAGATGTCAGCATGGAGTAGCTCAACATTCTAGCTCTGCTACTTCCAGTTCCCATGAGTCATTTGTTCCACTGCATTTGTTAAGCATTTCTGTAGTGAATAATTTCCATGCAGCTCCAATACATATTTTTAGAATTTGCCCATGTCTGTAATCCAAGGTGATGATACATTGTATAGTACTTTTATATAGCATTTTAAAAACTAATTTTCAAAGTACTTTTCTTATACAGTATATCATTTAACTCCACACATTCCTTTGTATTTGTATTATGTCTAGTTGTGGTTGATTCTGAAACTCTTCATATTAGTTTTCCATCAATTATAAGTATATATTACTACATCATGGAGAATAGAACATTTGTCCATTTTGATTGGGTGATGATAGTAAAACAAACCTGAAGCAGTCATATTATTCTCAAGAGGAACCTCTTAGAGTTAATCAAAAGAGTTAATTACCCAAGAGGAAAATGAAAACATAATTTTAGCTTAAAATTTTCCTTGAGCTACTCTACAAGAGAAGTATTTATATATGGCTTTGTTGAAAATAGTTAAGTTTTCTGATATATTCATTTTAACAACAGATTGAAATACAGGACATGTTGAGAGGCTTGGGCTGACAGCTTGAATGTTGAAATAGACATCAAACAAACTGTTTTATTGCAATCAAAAAGATATAATTGTTTGAATGTTAACTTTAATTCCTGAAATTATGACTAGTTCTTAGTGTTTCTAAACCACATCCTTATTAACAATATCCTTACCCTTGAGCTGTCCTGAGCTACTTACTGCTGGAGCCACCTTTCCTGTAAGCCTCACAGTAAGGTTTCCAATTTGCATTTTGCCTTGGCAGCAAGCTTGCAAAAAAACGCAAAGATGCCATGGGGAACACGCGGCAGGAGATGACTCACATGGTGAATGCGATGGATCGAAGTTATGCTGATCAGAGCACTCTGCATGCAGAAGATCCCCTTTCCATCACCTTCATGGACCAACACAATTTTAGTCCAAGATGTAAGTTCTGTATTCAAATTTTAATAATTTCCCAGATTCATTAAGTTCACTTTGAATTTTATTCATTACCTTTTAAATCGTAAGAAAGGGTAAAAGAGAGAGATAAGAAGATTGAAACAGAGAAAATAATGCATAATTTTTTTTTTTTTAATTTACGAAAGACTGACTTACCATCTTGATTTAGTTTAACTTAAAAAGATACTGATTTTATTTGTGTACCATAAGAGAGATTTCAAACATGTACTACTCAAATCAAATCATGTTGTCCTTTTAAATTACAATACTTAACTGCCTACCTGAAATTACTCCTGGTTTTATTTTATTTATACTTTTGTCATTTGCATAAACATATATGATAAAATTTTGTATAAGATAAAATTTCTTTTGTAGCAAGAGGAAGCGTAGTAATCATTTCTGGGAATTACTGGCATAGATAAAATTAGCCCATTAAAATATTCTACAGAGGACTCCTGGAATAATAAAAAGTTAATTAGGGAAAAATTAATATACATGCTATTAAGAATCTGGTGTGTACTTAAAAAGCATAACTGTATTGCATGATTGACAATGGCTGGTCAAAGCTAGCCAGGCAGCCAGCCATATTAAGAATTTCTAATACTGATCTATAAACGTAGGGCTTTTAAAATATTTCCATTGAAGTTCCGTCTAATGACAAGTGATATGAATAATTGTCCCACAATCAATATTACTGTTTCATCTTCAGAATTCCCATAAAATTTATAGTCTGTTCTATATAGTTCCTGTGTTTAAGTTACTTGCAAGTTTAATTACCTTGTTTCTTCATATCCTCAAGTAAAAATGATGCTTGAGAAGGACATAGCATGTTTATCCTATGTCCTTGTGTCCACAGGGACATTCTACAACAGATTGCAGAGGTATGATGCTAACCCTGGTTTGAAAGATGTGTATAAGGAAAGGAACAATAAAAATGTTATTCTCTATACAGCTTATAAATATATTTAGTGTTAACATTGAGAACAAAAAAGGTGTTTATAGGTTGTATGTTTCTATGCCTTTTAAGAGGGAAGGTTTTTCTGAAATGTTCAGTTTGGTGAAACTTTAATAACTGTCATTGTTAAGAGGCATCAGGTTGGTTCTACTTCACAGCAGCCCCACGTCCAACAGAAGGAAACACTGCCCAGCCCTGCACATTCCACGCAATGATGATTATCTTTGAGCCCATTGTTTTAGCCATTGTGTCAATCTATCTCATTAAGCATCTTTGTTTTTTTTGTTAACGCTCTCCTTTACTAGTCATGATATCCTTCTCCAGGGACTCTGTTTTTCCTGATAAAAGGACCAAAGTACATGAGATGAAGTCTGGCCTTCCTTACTTTTAAGGAACATCCTGGCTATACTTCTTGCCAGTCAAATTTGTTCATTCTTCATTGCAGTCCATGGTATTTCAGTATTCTTTGCCAGTAACCACAATTCAGATGCATCAGTTCTTCCAACTCTTTGTTTATTGTCTAGCTTTCACATGCAACTGAGGCTTTTGAGAATACCGTGGCTTGGACCAGGGGTACTTTAGTCTTCACAGTAATATCTTTGCTTTTTAGCACTTTAAAGAGGTATTTGCAGCAGATTTACTGAGTGCAATATATCATCTGATATCTTGACCGTTGATGCCATGGACATTGATTGTGGATCCAAGTAAAATGAAATCCCTGACAACTTCTATCTTTTCTTCATTTATTGTTTGTTGCTTATTGGTCCACTTGAGAGGATTATCATTTTCTTTATGTTGAGGTATAGTCCATACTGAAGACTGTAGTCTTTGTTAAGTGCCTTAAGTCTTCTTCACTTTCACCAGGAAAGGTTGTGTCATCTTTGTATCTCAGGTTGTCAATGAGTCTCCCTCCAATCCTGATTCCACATTGTTCTTCATATAGTCCAGCTACTTATTTGCTCAACATACAGATTGAACAAGTATGATGAAAGGTACAACCCTGACACACCTTTCCTTATTTTAAACCATGCAGTATTCCCTTGTTCTGTTTGAATGACTGCCTCTTGATTTGGCTACAGATTCTACATGAGCACAATTAAATGTTCTGGAATTCCCATTCTTCTCAATGTTACCCATAATTTGTTATGATCAATGCAGTGGAATGCCTTTGCATAATCAGCTAAACACAAGTAAACATCTTTCTGGTAATTCTGTGCTTTCAGCCAGGATCCATCTGATATCAGCAGTGATAGCCCTCATTCCACATCCTCTTCTGAACCCAGCTTGAATTTCTGGTAGTTCCCTCTCCAGGTACTGCTGCAACTGGTTTTGAATCATCTTCAGCAAAATCGTACTTGTGTGTGATAGTAATGTGTTTGATAATTTCTACATTTTGTTGGATCACTTTTCTTTGGCTTGGGCACAAATATGGATCTCTTCCAGTTAAGTTGACCTTCCAAATTTCTTGCAGTAAATGAGTGAGCACCTCCAGGCTTGAAACATTTCAATTGCTGTTCCATCAGTTCCTGCAGGCTTCTTTTTTGCCCGTGCCTTCAGTGTACCTTAGGCTTTTTACTTTAGTACTGTGAATTGTCAATTCTTAATCATCTGTTACCTCCTGAAATGGTTGAAAGTCAACCCATTCTTTAGTACAATGACTTTATATATTCTTTCCATATTTTTTGATGCTTCCAGTGTCGTTCAATATTTTTTCCATAGACTCTTTCACTATTGCAACTCACAGCTTAAATCTTCAATTCTTTAAGCTTGAGAAATGCTGAGTACAATCTTCCCTTTTGGCTTTCTAACTCCAGGTCTTTATACATTTCATTATAATACTTTATTTTATCTTTAGAGCTGCTCTTGCAGATCTCCTGTTATTTCTTGCTTTCTCTTTAGCTATTTTACATTCAATAGCAAGTTTTAAAGTATTTTCTGACATCCATTTTGGTATTTTCTTTCTTTCTTGTCTTTTTAATGATGTTTTTCTTTCTTTATTCATGATGTCCTTGATGTCATCCACAACTCATCATTAGTGTTTGATGGATCAAATCTGTTCTTAAGATGATGTGTAAATCCAGGTGGTATATATTCAAGGTCATATTATGGCTTTCATGTACTTGTTTTAATTTTTTCAGCTTCCACTTGGACTTGTATATGAGCAGTAGTTTTTCTGTTCCACCCTCAGCTCATAGCCTTGTTCTGAGTGATCATATTCAGCTTCTCCATTGCCTCTTTCCACAGATGTAGTCAATTTGATTCCTCTGTATTCCATCTGGTGAGGTCCACACGTATAGTCATTGTTTATGTCGTTGTAAAAAAGATATTTCCAATGAAAAAGAAGGGACCATTCCTTGGAAAAGGATGTCATGCTTGGTAAGATGGAGGGTCAACAAAAGAGGGGAAGGCCCTCAATGAGGTGGATTGACACAGTGGCTGCAACGATGGACTTAGTTGTAGCAAGGATCATGGAGCTGGCATGGGACCAGGTGGTGTTTCATTGTGCTGTGCATAGGGTCACTGTGAGTCAGACACGACTCGACAGCACCTAACAACAAACAACAACAATGAATAAGTCATTGGTCTTGCTAAATGCAATGTACAGGGTCGTTTCTATCACCAAGGACATAGTATCCAGCTTTCACATTCCTATCACCAATAACTATCAATGCATCTTGGTCACATTTTTGATCAATTTCAGACTACAGAGGTTGGTAAAAATCTTTAATTTCTTTATTTTTGGCATTAGTGTTTGGTGTGTCAGTTTGAAGAAAACTCATATTAACTGCTCTTCCTTGTAGTCTTATGGAATACACACTATCACTGACAGCATTGTACTTCAGGATAGATTTTGAAATGTCCTTTTGTCAATGAATGTGATGCCATTCCTCTTCAATTTGTCATTCTTGGCGTTGTTGTTCTCAGGTGCCATCAATCTCTGACTCATAGTGACTCATGTACAGCAGAATGAAACATTGCCCAGTCCTGTGCCAGCCTCACAATCCTTGCTGTACCTTAGCCCATCATTGCAGCCACTGTATCAGTCCATCTCGTTGAGAGCCTTCCCCTTATCTGTTGTCCCTCCACTTTGCCAAGCATGATATCCTTCTCCAGGAAATGTTCCCTTCTTATAACATGACCAAAGTAGGAGAGATGAAGTCTGGCCATTCTCACTTCCAAGGAGCATTCTGGCTGCCCTTCTTCCAGGACAGATTTGTTCATTCTTTTAGCAGTCCATGATACTTTCAGCATTCTTCGCCAACACTTGGCATAGTAGACAATATGACTATCCAATTCAAAATGGCCAAGACCAGTCCATTTCAGCTCACTAGTGCCTAGGCTAGTGACTTTTATGCATTCTGTTTCATTGTTGACGACTTCCAATTTTCCTAGATTGATGTATTCTGATCATCAGTGGAGTTTTGCAACTGTTTCTTCTCATTTTGAGTCATGGCACATCAGCAAATGAAGGCCCCCAAAGCTTTGCTGCGCTCTCATCATTAACGTTGAGTCTACTTTAAGGAGGCAGCTCTTCCCCAGCTGCATTTTGAGTGCTTTTCAACCTGAGGTGCTCATCTTCTGGCACTGTATTGGACAATGCTCTGCTTCAATTCATAAGGTTTTCAGCAGGCAGTTGTTTCAGAAGTAGATCACTATGTCCTTCTTCCAAGTCTGTCTTAGTCTGGAAGCTCTGTTGAAACCTGTCCACCATGGGTGACCCTGCTGGTAACTGAAATACCAGTGGCACTGCATCCAGCATCAAAACAACATGCAAGCCACCATGGTACAACACATTGACAGATAAAATGATGGTAAAACATCAGTAATGATTAGCCCTAAATGTCGTCCATCCTTTCCCCTGTATATATCTATACCAATTGGAACTGGTATATGAGTAATTTCATAATTTAGTTTTAGTCATGATAAGGCCTTTCTGATCTATTTTTATGTTACCATAACGTAAATAAGGAGATATTTTTATGTGAGTATAAGGAGAATAAAGAGCTCTGGTGGTTAAGGCATCCAGCTGGGGGCAGTTCTGTCATGTAGGACCACTGTGAGTCAGAATGAACTCGATGGCAGTTTTTTTTTTGTTTTTTTTTTTTTCCGGTATAAGATATATTATACAGAAGAACACAAAATACTGTTATTGTTTAAAATAATTTTTGCTGAAAATATGTATCATCTCTCTAACTATGTAAATTAATATTAAATCAATTAAGAGATCAAAAGCTTTTCCCTTCCTCAGACTTCTCTTCTATTATTTGTTCTTAGTACCTTATTAGGAAGTTTGAATTCGATGATGTGAGTATAAATATCCACTTATGAACTTAGAGAAAGGATTAACTTTGTTTCCCACAGCTAAATGAAAACAACTTTTTGGAATGAATATGATATATTTATTTCTCTAAGTACCTTATACTTGCTATATCCAAATTCTATGGTTGTGTGGGTTTTTTTGTTTTGTTTTGTTTTGTTTTGTTTTGTGTGTCTTCTAATTTTATACTCTTTATAATGTAATGTTGACTCTTCTGGCTTTTTGATTGAAAAGTTTGCCTGAAGTATAATTATAAATGCACCTTTCCTATGTTTTAATATAAGCCCAGCTAAGGGAGAATAACTTTGCCGGTTATAGTAATCAAGGAATGTTTAATGATTACATTTGTTAAGAAAGCATAAATCTATTAAAAGAGTTTTAAACAAAACTTTAGGGCAATATATTCCTTCATGAGCTTTGTTTTCCTACAGTGCCCAATGATCCACTTGTGCCGACAGCTGTGTTAGGTGAGGACTTAATTCTTTATTATCTATTTTTGCATGGATCATATCTCCTTGCATGGGTTATAGCATTATCCACACAGTAATTATTTATAGTGCAGGAAGCAGCTCCATTTTGAAAATACATAGTCATGCCCCTATCAAAGACAACAACTGAGGTAAATTCTGTCAACTCAAGTAGACTTCAAATTAGAAACGGTATACTGTTTCAAGGAACCTATTCTTTCATTCTTTTATCAGACAGATTTAGAGCAAAAGTGCAGTGGTCCTTAATGAAGAGCTAACTTTTATATCCCAGGTTAGTAGAAAGAGCACTAATGTACTAAGACAGACCCTGGACAGTGCTGCCTGAGTAATTAGCTTACATTGAAAAAAAGAAGAAGAAGAAAAAAAGAAATCTACCTGACAGAAAGGAATTTTCTAAACCCTCTTAACTTATAGGAGCTCTGGTGGCATAGTGCCTAAGGCATTTGACTGCTAACCAGAAGGCTGGTGGTTCAAATCCACCAGCCACTCCTCGGAAGGAAGACTGGGCAATCTACTTCCATAGAGATACCACCTTGGAAACCCAAAGAGGGGTTGCTGTGAGTTGGATCCAACTCGACGGCAGTGAGTTTGGTTTTTTTGGTTCTTAACTTATAGCAGTTACAGAACGTATTTATTAGTGAACATTAAAATGTGGGCATTTTGTTTTAAAGTTTTTGTGTTTATTGAGAATTTCTGGAGGTAAATTTGCTAGAACCTTGATAGTAGTTTTACATTCTCAGTGAACTGTGTATGATAAGCAATATTTCTTATAAGCAATTTAGAGTAGCTGATTGGTTTAACACTATATAATATGGAAGACAATTTACTTTGTTGGTTATGATTAAGACCTTTTAAGATGTAAAATTGTATTAATTTATTAATCTATATATTTAAGAATGGAATAGGTTTCCTTTTTATTCCTGCCCTATTCCTTGATTAATTACACACCAATGATCCATGACCAGCTTGCTTAAATATGTAAACCTTTGACATAGGTTTTACCACAGTGTTTCTAATGTTCATGATTTAATTAAAGAGCATCAAAATTGCCACATAAAACCAATTTTTAAGATTCCTGATACTCTTATTTGTTATATATATTTAATATTACTTGTGAGCATAGAACTTTAGTTTCCATTAGCTATGCATTTTTTATTATCCATGTATTCAATATTCAGTTACCTTAAAAGCATATTTTGGAATAATACTAACTCAATTAAGTGAAAATGATAAGACTAACACTTCTTTCTTCACTAAAATAATTAAGTAAACCTTAAATTGTATAATTGACATGGAGGATATATACTCTAAAAAAAGGTCTCAGAGTCAATGCATCTCCATCACTGACTGCATTCTACCTTTGATGTCGACAATAATGGCAGAAAAGGGAACTGGAGGCCTTGTCTCAAAGGGTGGCCTAATAAATAGGGTGGAGCCAGGAACCATGACTATTAGGAAGGCATCAAATTCTTCTGAAAATGTCATCTTCTGTTCACAACTGTAGAATTCTGTTAGCCTTAAATTAATAACTGGGGAATCAAATTTAATTTAAATACTAGGAAACTTACTGGAACAAAATTAGTTTCCTAAATGTCAATTTTTCATTATAGTAATATTCTCTAGAAAAGAACATACAGTGTTGGGTCCAAGTTTCAGTGTGTTTCTGGACTCACATATAAACTCAAAAATGCCTATGTCTTTGCTTCCTCATATATAAAACAATATAACAATCTCTACCAGACTTTTTCTACAGGGATTTGCAAAGAGAAAATGAGATAATATGTACAAAAGAGTCTTACAAACTACAGAGCTTAAAAGATGATTATAATAATTTTCCTTGTGACAAGGGACATGTATGTTTAAGGATGACTAAAGTTAACACAGTGAAGTCATAAAATCTATTTGCAGTAGTCATGCATTTTGTTTCATTTTGAAGGTCAAGCTGATTATTTGTAATATCATCATTCTTTTAAAAGCAAAATCTCATTAATCATATTAGACGTAGAAATGATTGGTTGCATTTTCATCATTTTTAGAACTGTGGTGTTTGCAATTTCTCTGCATCCAATTGATTTTGTATTTATAGAGCAATTTTTGAAATTACTTCAAATATTGCTAAATATTAAATTAATACCTACTTACTGATTTTAAAAGGGATTAGAAAATTTTCGTATTGATTCATGTTTTTGTTTTTGTGTGTGTGTGTTTTACTGCTTCATTGGGTTAAAGTCCCTATAACTGGTAAGTTTATTGCAAAGAACTCTCTAGAAAACCTTTTAGATAAGGAAATATTTAAAATTTAAATGTGTAATAAGAACAATGATTAGTACATGTACCATCACTACTAGTCACATTATTAGGTGGTTTAATGAGGTGGAAATGTATTGAGATTAATAGTTCATATGTGATTTTTCTAAAGACCTTGCTGCTCATTGTACTGTATTAAAGCTTAAGCAAAACCAAAGGCTGTCTGTTTCATACTGGGACACAATTATGTATAAGATTTGCAATGTGGGTGATTTCTGTGTTTTTCACTGAGCTTTTACAACTGTAAATATTCTGCTGCTCCTGTAAGCTCTGGAGCTCTTACAGAGAGAGCCTTGGCTACTTCGTTCCAGCTTGAGTGGTCACTCACATTTTGTCATCCTGAAATTATCTATTCTCTTTACTTCTCATCCTAAAATGTAAAATGTGTATGTTGTAATAGTGCCTAGATCAGTGACTTCTGGATTTTTTTACTGGGGAGATACACACACACACACACACACACACACTCTTTATGTCAGTATACTGATTGTAATATTTTAGCAAAAGTAGATCAACTGAGCATGGCCTGCAGGAAGAAAAGGAAGCTCTCATGAATTGTGTTTTGCTAGCAAAATGTTTAGGTGTAGAGTAGTGGGCAGAACCTGAATAAATGGTTTTAATTCAGTTGAATGGTTAGGTCACAAAAGACTCTACCAGATTTTTGATTTAGTGCAGTATTTTGTGAGTGATTGCAAAAAAAAAAAAAAAAATGCATTCATTCTAATATGAGGTATAAAGATAAATGTAACCAAGCTAAATTATACAGTCACACAAATCTGATTGTGGGGTTCTTTTTTTTTCCCCCCCTCTCCAGGAAGAAAAAATGTTTATCATGGGGACAACAATTCATTTTTTGCCATATCCTATTTGTAGAGTTGATGATAGAACAGTCAAATGTACCAGCACTTGAAATATGTTTAATTGTTAATTAAATACCATTTTCTACAGTATGCATTCTCATTAAAAACCAAAGTTCCCCTAAGAGTGTACTTTCTTTTCTGTTAATGAGTATAGCAGTATAGTGCTTTTTAAAATAATATCCTTTAAACATTTGCATTTTTGTTTTGTTTTTCTTTAAAGTGGTAAGTTTATATGTGAAAAAATATAAGCATGCTTCTCATTGTAATGATTAGTACTGTGGTCATTAAAATAATATTTATTCTTCATAGGTAAAATGTTCTTGTTCTTTTCTTCCTTCTTATGACAGAAAAAGACTAAAAAGTTTCTTTTCTTTTTAAGCTAATAGCACAATTGGGATGGGGCTGCACTTAAATATGAGTGGCAGGGGATTCGATTGAGTTTAATTCATTGAAATATTTATCAAGTGACTGCTTTTGCAGGCACCAGGCATAGAAAGAAAAACATGATGCTGTGTCCACATTCTTAAAAGTTTAGAGTTTAGTGAAGAAAAAAGACAGACAAGTGATTTAAGCATAGGGCAAGTGAAATACATGAGAACAGGAGGCTATGGCAGCGCGATGCAAGAGCTTTGTAAGTCTGTCTCCATGAGCAGGGGAGAATTCCAGAGAAGGTGCCCACATGTTTTGCCCAGAGTCATACCCTAGTCTCTCTCATGTAATGACTGGAATTGTCCAAATATATTAGCAGTAAGGACAGCAACCACAATGATAAAACAAGGGAGTGGAGGTTGAGTATAAATACATGTAACTTGTCCAGCAGACATACTGGGGCAAGGGGTGATCCTGTAGAATGCCGCGTTTCCCAGTCTGGAGGGTTTTGTGGTAAGCAACCCTGGGTGGTAGGGTATCGCAGGGTCACAAGGGCAAGAAGACAGCCCTGTGAACATGGGTTGCCTGGCTTGGAGTCCCTAAGGGAGGTTCAAGTATGGGTGGGAAGGAGCTCGGTTGAGTGTAATCAATGATGAAAACACCTTTTAACTGACAATTTGGCACCATGGTCCCACTCTACACTGCTCAGACAGCTCATGAAAGAGTAAGAACTCAAAAATCTCCCACTTACATCTTTTTAAAGTATTATCAGATGTCTCTCTAACTCTCATAGCATTTGTTATCTTGCTGATACACATCCAATAAATACACTCTTAACCTCAAACCTAGAACTGAGGCAAAAAGCTGAGGCTCTGTCTCTATGGAGATGGTGCCCTAGGCCTGTCCTGTCTGGAATTTCATTCTCTTCCTCCTGTTATCAGAAGGATCTTAAGGGCTTAAACTCTTCTTTGTATGGATACATATTAAACAAGATAACCCTGTTTTCTTTTTAATCTCAAATCTTAAAAAAATGACAGATGAGAACCACAGTGCTACCCCGGAGTCCAGTCGTCTTCTAGATGTGCCTCGCTACCTGTGTGAGGGAACAGAATCTCCTTACCAGACAGGACAGCTGCACCCAGCTATCAGAGTGGCCGACTTGCTACAGCACATTAATCTCATGAAGACATCAGACAGCTACGGGTTCAAAGAGGAATATGAGGTGAAAGTTTCAGTACTTTATAAAATTTTATTTTTAACCAAGATACGCAGTGGAATTTACCATTCTTGGCCTCCTTTTTACATAGCAGAAGTGGAATGCTCTGTAGGCCCTTTAATCCTGTGTTTATGAGTGTGCAGTCCACTGTGTGTGTTTGCAAGGGGTGGGGAGGGAAGAAGGAATTAAAAGAACATTTCCTGTGGATTTATCTTGGTCTAGATTCATTATAGGTATTTTAAAATTTTTTATTCAACAATTTATTTTGGTGTGTTCTTAAATATGCTTTAGATCTTATGTTTTCCCCACTCACAAATCTGCCCAAGGTACCTTCAGTCTGTTGTACAATTAGGAATTCTGTCATTTAGATTGGATCGTTTGCTTACTGACTAGGCAGTAAGCACTTCTCTGCCTCTCTGCTTGTTGACCCTTTGATTGAGAAATCAGAGCATTCTTTCTGCTCTAAAAATACTGCTTGCCACTCACTCCCTAGTTTAGATTGGTGGATTGTTGGTAGAGGGTGGTTTGGAAGAAAAACAGAACACTGCTAATCCAGTAAACAAGATTAAGAAGCCCAAAAGAAGGATGTGGGAAATTCTTCTTCCAATCTTATTTTTTCTTCCTCCCCAAACCACAGTACCAGGATTAAAATTACAAAGGAAGTGATCTAATCTGGACATCACGTTAATCATAGCAAAAAGCAAAAGGTTTTTTTTTTGCCAGTCTCTACATGCTGAGGAATACAAGCCTAGGACCTCAGAGGAAGTTCTGCCACCCCCAGCCTTGCCCTCCAGATTCTCAACATACACACATACATTTCAAATAAAGAATCCAAGCAATACTTTGTTTTGAAAGACCTTCCAACATGCATACAACTTCATGAAGAATTTTTTTGAACACACCAGTTTATAGATTACTTGTATACTTTAGTTTTGGAATGAAATTATCTTCGAGTTTTGAGTTGTTTTTAGATATATGTTGCAAATACTATACAGTGCTAACAAAGTAAGTGTAAAGAATTAGAATATTCTGCCAGAATGTGTTGTTTATGTTCATTTCATGTGTACTCCTGTGTACCTCACTTCAAAGACAGTTGACTTTTTGAAGACTCCATTTCCTGTCTTGAGCAAAGCTTAAGATTTTCTGCAAAAAGACATCTCTGATCACATTATAATTGCTGCATATGATAATTAAACCAAGCAATAATGTCATCTATTCTGAGATTCTTCAAGATGGTGACTCTTTTTAATTTTCATATGATCCCTTACAGAAACACAGTTTTATTTTCCTGTTAGAAATACTGTAAAGTATGTACTTCTCTGAAATATACTGAAAGTAGTTTTGAAGTTCCTGATGTATTATTTTTTAGTACTTTTGGAACTGAACAATATTTTTTCTACCTCCCTCTATAAAGTTATATGAAAAACCAAACTCTCTGCCTTCGGTCGATTCCAACTCATGGCGACCCCCATTGGGTTTCCCAGGCAGTAAATCTTTATAGAAGTAGATCACCCTATCTTCCTTCCATGGAGAAGCTGGTAGGTTTGAACTGCTGACATTCTGGTTAGCAGCCAAATGCATTATCCACTGTGCCATCAGAACTCCTTCTATAAAGTTATAGAGATCTTAAATTTGAAATACTTTCCCAGTACATTTTTCTGAAAAGTTTTTTTTTGTCCTTAATTTGAACTGAGTCCAACACCAAGATGAATAAGTATGAATCCAGCAAACAAGCTTTGAGCTCTGAGAATGCAACTTGTTTACCACTGCAGTACTCTTTTCCTCCCTGAGAAAGTGACTTTTGCTATTTCTGTCTCCCAAACATATAAACCTGTTTCAAGAAAAAGTATTAAATTCAGTCTTCTTTTTAATTTTTTTGTTTCAGAGCTTCTTTGAAGGACAGTCAGCATCTTGGGATGTAGCTAAAAAAGACCAAAATAGAGCAAAAAACCGATATGGAAATATTATAGCATGTAAGTTCCCATATATTCTTGTTGAAAGTAAATATTGTATGTACAAAGAGAAATAATGAGTTGCAATTCCTCCTTATATGGTTTAAGTTCAACTTTAAGAGATTCCCAATGGGTGATATATCTACTTATAAAATTATCTATTAATATTAAAGCAGCGTTGACTACTGGCAGTGACTCTGAAATTGTCATCATCCTTGTTAATTAAATTGACTCAGACTCTTCACCCTGTGGAGATAACATGCTGCTTGATTTCATGTTTATACATAAATGTATGGGGTTGTTTTAAAACAGCTGATATTATCAGGAAAATGAAAAAGGAAGATCTAATTTAAGTTGTAAATTACTATTCTGCTCCTTCCAAACATATTCAAGGTGGAAGTATTCTTGCCACAGACCGTCTCATTATAGGAAGCCAATGTCTGAACTCCAGTTTGCTCACCATTTAGTGCCTTCCTTCTGACTAAGTCTTCAAAATGTAAACCTGGGATACATAAAGCGATTATCATCTGATAAAGCAGGAGCAGTGAGGAAAGTGACAGTTCAACTTATAACTAGCTGCTGACTGACTTAAACCACTCCACTCACAATTTATATTATTTTAAAATGTAACTGTGCTATTTAGGTAAATATGCATAATAGTATATTATTTATAGACTGTTATTTTACATTTCTACCAGTATGCACCATAACATTGTCTCTGGCCAGGATAGAAATGTAATACCTGATATTTTGTTATTTAAAATTTTTAGACGATCACTCCAGAGTCATTTTGCAACCTGTTGAAGATGATCCTTCTTCAGATTACATTAATGCCAACTATATAGATGTAAGTATTTTTATAGTTCAGTTTTCCCAATTTGTTGGCTTACCTATGTGAACCTTTTTGCATGTTATTACCTGTAAAGTAATTGCTAGTTTTTTAAATAAAGAACAAACTGTACACTTTTCCTTGTTCTACGTCCTAGTACTTACTGACGTTGTTGTGCTTTCTTTCACACCTGACTTTGGTTTGGGCTGTAGATTTGGCTGTACAGGGATGTAAGTACCACTATATGTAAATAACAGCACCTTATTCTAAGCATTTAATATTACTACTCTTGATTACAGTTATTACTAATGCCTACTACTAGTTATCTCTGCATGCTTCACCTAATTAGCTCATACAGTATATCTATGTTCATTTTTTTTGTAACTCTTTTACATGTGTAAAGATCTATCTTACCTCTTTTCCTTTTCTATGTTTAGAAAAAACAGGACCATTTTTAGCTTTTGACAATTTACTATGTATTCGAGTTTTATTTGTTGATGATTTCTGTTTCTGGTTTTATTCTTACCCTTCCCCAAACAATATGTGAGAACTGGATAGTATGATGTGTATTAGTGTTTCTGAAATTTTACTCTTTATATTTGAATTATAATAAAAATGGGTAGGGAGACTATTTTGTGGTGTGTAGTATTGGCTTGTAAAATAATAAAATTACTTAAGCAAAATAATTACTAAATTGCATTTGTAAAATATTCATATCACACATATATATCGAATCATACAAATCCAATAGTTTATTTTGGTCATATTCCATTGCTAAATTTTGGTTTCAAGCATATCTACTGGCAAATTATTTATTTAATGAAACTTAATTATCAAATAAAAGATAAAATAATGCTAAGGGGTAATATGTTAGCTGACAAGGATTTTGGTTCTATGATGTGGTTCCAGATTGTACCAGAGATGCTGGGAATGGTACTTCATCTCTCAGTGTCTCAGTTGCTTCGTTTTTCTAGTGGGGATGATAATAGTACTAAATTCATCACTTTGTTGCAAGAATTAAATGAAGTGGTGCATGTTGAGCAGTAAGCACAATGCCTAGCACATAATAAGCACTCATTAAACGTCATCTTTTTTTTTTTAATAAATAAAATTGGGGTATGCTAAAATTATTGGATTCAAAATAGACAATAATTGTAAATCAAAAGGTAGAACAGTTACCAAGTATTGTAACATATGTGCCTGTATTTATATACATAAAAGATAGGAAATTTAGGACCTTACTTGGTCTAACTTCCATAAAGAGGAAATTATTTTCATCACATATATTAAATTTCTGTTCTACAATTATTTTGTGAATTGTAATTATTTACATAATTGAATTAATGTATTTTAATATGTGTAGGATATGAGTATCTTGGTTAAATTTCTCATCATAATCTTAATATTATTTAGCATTTTAAATTAATCTGACATCTCACTGAAAATTAAGCTAATGATCTACTCTTTAGAACTAAAGAAAATCAATAGTTCTCTAATAAATTTGGAATTGTTCTTCCCTCTTTAGTTTAACCTTGATTTTCTGCCAAGACATATACACTGGAGTCTTACTATAATACTGTTGTATGGTTAATACTGTAGTATTAAATGAGACTGTGGTGTTATCCAGTTTTTCTTTTAAGAGTCCAGTGTATTTTGGCTAATTACTACCCAATTTCATAATTTGTCCTTTCCAATTAATTTATAATACTTTAAAGACATACTCTGCAATTGGTAAATTTTCATGAAAAGAGAGATAAAATACTTAAAGCTTATAATAATAATATTTTCCAAAAAACCTTGTGCAACATTGGTATACTGAAAAATAAGAAACTTCCAGATTTTGCTTCAGTGCTCAGCTGTAGTAAATTTTAGCTTGAAGACCTCAGTTAATAGGCATTTAAATGTGTATTGAGTTGCCTACTCTAAACTGTAGGGAGCACTGGTGGTACAAATGATCAAGTGCTAGGCTATTAACTGAAAGGTTGATGGTTTGAACCCACCCAGTGGCTCTGCGGGAGGCAAACCTAGTGATCTGCTTCCATAAAGATTACAGCCAAGAAAACTCTGTGGGAAAGTTCTACTCTATCACATGGGGTCACTATGAGTTGAAACGGCACCTAACAACAACAACCCCAAAATGTGGACAAATTGGGCCACACGTTTTTACCAACACCCTTTTGGTGAATGCATAACAAATTCAGAACTTAATTCTGTTATATCATTGAGATTTTTACAACTCATGATCTGTTAGAATTCAAACCAGTTGAGGATAATTTACAAATTATTCCTTATGAGAGAAATTTCTTTATTGAAAAAATATTAAATGTTTGACCGTTCAGAGTTATTGACAAATTTTTTTAAAAAGTACTAAACATGTTTTTGTTCAGGATAAGAGGCATTTTTAAAAACTCTACTTTCCCTATATATGTGTGTATCTGTATTTATTTTTGCGTCAATTAATATTAGCAGTACAGAAAAAAAATAGTTTTGGCAGATTCCTGAACATATTATAGAAAAGGAATATTCTCTAAAAAAAATCTCAGCAGGACTTTGATTTGATGCACACATGCATCGTCCAGCTCTAACATTGGAATGTTCTGTTATTCTTTTATAGTTCCAATATGTCCTTGTCTATTTGTAATGCAGTGTGTTGTATTCTTGGATGATGAAAAGAAGATTAATAATTTTGAACACAGTTTTGCCAGGAATGAATGACTAAAGAGTAACATGAAGGCATAAACATTTTAGTGAAACCAAACCAAATCTCTAAGGTTATTACATAGTAAACGAAACTCAGTTATGCAATATATATTCTAATAAGAGCCTTTGAAATATTTAATTTTTGTTTTATGCTTACCTTTCAGATAACCTAGGTTTGAGAAGTGAACTCTATGTGTTCACTACTCATTTCTGGACTTTTTACTATAACTTAATCTTAACAGGTGGTTGTCTTCATCTTTTTATGCCTTCATTCATTTATTTCCTATACTAATGTAAAATGATAACCATTTGTTTCCTATTTTAGGGTTATCAGAGACCAAGCCACTATATTGCAACCCAAGGTAAAACTTTGCCTTTTTAAAATGTAATGAAACAAAGAAACTTGCTTATTCAGATGATCCATATAAGTGTTTTGGTTGGTTGGTTTTTGCATTTTTAATCTGAATTAACTGGAAAAAAAAATCAGCTCTTTTGAGTAAAACTGGTCTTTATTCATTGGCATTATACAGTTTTTGCCTGTGTAAAATATGTAAATCCAAGACTTTTTAAAATTGAATCACAAGTGAAGAAGAAGCCTTAGGTACTTGTGGACTTGTTCCTGGGTATCCTGATGTCTCAGAGCATTTGCCAACTGGTCAGAAGAAGAGCTTCTTTCTGATGAAAAGCAAGAGGGATCTCACTTGTGTAAAATGCTTATCTCTCTGCAATAGTTGGACAGCCTGGAATATAATAGTACCCAGGACCAATATTGTTGTAATGAGATGTACTCTCTTCCAGCAGTTTTTCTGACTGAAACTGAGAAAAACAAAGGGCTAGAGGGGACTTAGTCAAGTTTCTTTGAAAATGAGGAGAAAGTAGGGAAATCTTGCTATAATGGCACATTGGGGAATAAAAGTATACTAACCAAAAAAAAAAAAAAAAAAGCCTTTAATTATTTCTTTAAATTGATCACTGGCCATCTGAAGAACACCTTGCACATCTCTTAGTAGAAAAGGAAAGTATAGCATAAGATATGTTTGCTCCTTAGACAGAGGTCATTTTCTGAGTGTCACATTCCTTTAGTAAATTAAGTTTAATTGCATGCTCTTTAAAATTGGAAAGGAGCTCTGGTGGAGTGGTGCCTAAGGTGTTTGACTGCTAACCAGAAGGCTGGCGGTTCAAACCAACCAGCCACTCCTGGGAAGGAAGGTTGGGCAATCTACTTCTGTAGAGATACTGCCCTGGAAACTCAAGGAGGGATTGCTATGAGTCAAATCAGCTCAATGGCAGTGAGTTTCATTGTTCGGTTTTTTAATTTAGAAAGGTCACCCTTGGTGAATGACATTCAGGTTGTATGGTCCTGAAGAGTATAGCCCAGTGTGTGCTTCTGCACTTCGGGCGTGGTAAGATTAGGATGAGTCTTTATCTGTAAGCATCTTTCATTATTATTAACCCCTGAACTTGTAGTTTATAAATGATGTGCATTTATTCAGTTGGGAATATATGCTCTTTGGTTGCTAATGGCATTAGGAGTTCCTCTTTTTTCACATATACTTGAAGATTTACAGTGTGACTTAGTTTTCTAAGTCTAAGTCTTCCTCTAAATTGGAAAGTAGAGGAAGAAAATTACAAAAAAAAAATAAAAACCTTCTATATGCTCATGATTTTTATCTGTTGTGTGAATTTAGATATGAAATTAGTTTTAAGAACTTACAGTAGTATTGTGTTATACCTTTAATTATCTCTTTGGTTTATTTAGCTTTTTGTCTTATCTAAGCTTCTTACTAACTACAAAATTGCTCTAATGATATTCAAATTGATTTTTTTCTTTTTTCATAGGTCCAGTTCATGAAACAGTATATGATTTCTGGCGGATGATTTGGCAAGAACAATCTGCCTGCATTGTGATGGTTACAAATTTAGTTGAAGTTGGCCGGGTAAGGGAATGAGAACTTTTTTTTTCCCCCTACAATATGAGAATAAACTGAATAACAAAACATAATACACTTAAAATAGAAAACCATTGAACTGTAAAAAGAAAAAAAAAAGCTTCTAGGCAAGGCATAATATTTCAAATAATTGCTCCTAAGTCAACCTTCAGTGTCTTAAAAATTACTTTATTTCTCACTGAGTAATAAAGTAAACATTGATTTTATACTGAAATCTAGTTGTACTACGAGGCTTGCACATTTTTATGAGACTGATAAAGTATTTCTACTTATTGTTTAACATAGTGTTTTATCTAATTCTTATATTTTTAAATACATATCCTATATTTTAATTATGGTCTGAATAGTTATCAATGAAATTTAGTCATGTTGCTTACTGTATATGATCTGTTCTTATTCCTGGATCTGTTATTTTTGTCATTTAGGTGAAGTGCTATAAGTATTGGCCTGATGATACTGAAGTTTATGGAGACTTCAAAGTAACTTGCGTAGAAATGGAACCACTTGCTGAATATGTAGTTAGGACATTCACCCTGGAAAGGGTAGGTATCCTAAAACTCTATTTCAAAATCTATATATTGAAACTGTTTTCTCTTTTAAATGTATCGGTCAAGCTTTATTTTGATGATGCTGTAAAATTAATTAATTCATTCTAAAAATATTTATTTGAGAGCTTACTATTTACCAGATACACTTATGGCCCGTGGAACACATGAAAACCCCTGATCAATAGCTGCATCTTAGATGGCCACTCATAAGTTGGTACTCACCAGAGTTTGATGTAGAGCATTGTCTTTGCGGACTATGTTATACCTATTGTCTTTGATGCCTCCTGAGACTATCGTTCTGAGTCACTAAAAAAAAAAACCCACCAAAACCAAACTCATTGCTGTTGAGTCAAATCCGACTCATAGCAATCCCTCCTTGGGTTCCCAAGGCAGTACCTCTACGGAGGTGGATTGCCCAATCTTCCTTCTTAGGAGTGGCCGGTGGGTTTGAACTGCCAGCCTTCTGGTTAGCAGTCAAATGCCTTAGGCACTACACCACCAGAGCTCCCTAGGCACCAAAAAAAAAAAAAGAATAAAACAACCTGTTCCCATGTAGCTTGCGATCTGTTGAACAGAGGCAGACAGTCAAAGTAAATGGGAGGGTAAGAATGGTTGCACGTCTGAAAAATGTAATCATTGTCACTGAATCGCACATATAGAAACTTGAGTAGGGATAATTTTGCTGTGTGTATTCTCAACAACTACAATAACAAATTACATTAATTATTATAAAAATAAATGGGTTTATAAAAACCCCACTGTCATGGGTATATTGATAAATAAACAAGCAAGCAAATACATGATGTAAGTGTTGGGGATAAACTACTGTTAGAAATGAAAGTAACAAATGTTGTTGAGGTAGTGTTAGGGATACATTTTTAAGAGCATGATTGCAGAAGAACTCAAAAGAGACATATGAGTAAAATCCTGAAGAAAGTGAGAGATTGAGTCATAGGTTGTGTCCAGGCAGAGAATGAAGAGTCAGGTTAGTGGCTTTGAGGCGTGAGTATGTCTCTGATAATAAGAAATAGCAAGGAAGCCAAGGCATTCAGGGAGGAGTGAATGAAGGACAAAGTAATAGAAAATAAAGTCAAAGGTCAAAGGGACAGATAAATGGGGCCTTCTGGGCCATTATGAAGGCACTCTGGTAGCATAGTGCCTTAGGCAGTTGACTGCTAACCAGAAGGTTGGTGGTTCAAACTCACCAGCCATTCTGCAGAAGGAAGATGGGGCAGTCTACTTGCATAAAGATTTACCACCTCAGAAAGCCAGTGGGGGTCGCTGTAAGTCAAAATCAACTCGATGGCAGTGAGTTTGGGAGGCCCATCATGATGACTTTCATTTGTACTCAAAGTTAGCTTGGCAGTCACTAAAGGTTTTGAGCACAGAGGTAACATGATTTGCCTTTCAGATCATTGACAGAGTCACTCGAGTTGAGTTGAGCAAAGACTAAAGTAGAGGCTGTGTAAGATTGAAGTGGGACATGGAAGCCATGAAATAAGTTGTTGAGGAAGAGCTTAAGAGATTTAACCATACAAAAATAGACAATTTTCTTTATAAAAAATTATGAAAAGGCTCATATACAAAAATTGAAGCTTGAATTATTAAAATATTTAATTTATAGTATTAATCCAAATAGATAAATTATAGAATCTCCAATGAAATGCAGTTGCTAACGTGCCTTTTAGGCATGTTTAACCTCAAGTACTGGTAAGCCACTTTGTATTTTCAAATGAGCAAGATCCTTAAGGAAAGAATAATCCTCACTGTTTTTAAGGATGTGTTGAGACCTGTTTTCAGAAGTTACTGATCACATTTAACTTACTATAAACTCATTATAAATTAATAAAAAACAGTATATCCCTGGGGCTTTAAAATATTAATGTCTTTTCTAAATTTACCTTCTGTGGATCTGTCTTAAGGGGTAAATACAAAAACTTGTTTATAGTCTTGGAAAATTAATTGTTGATAGACACCATCAGGTTAGTTCTAACTCATAGGAGCGCTGCCCCATCCTGCGCCATCCTCATAGTTGTTTGTGTTTGAGCTCATTGTTGCAGCCACGGTGTCAGTCCATTTTGTTGAGGAGCTTCTTCTTTTTCTCTGACCCTCTACTAAGCATGATATCCTTCTCCAGAGGTCAGTCCCTCCTGGTAACATGTGCAAAGTGAGACAAAGTCTCACCAGCCTCATTTCTAAGGAGCATTCTGGCTGTACTTCTTCCAAGACAAATTTGTTTGTTTTTCTGACAGTCCATGGTATATTCCATATTCTTTGACAACATAATAATTCAAATGCAACAATCCTTCTTCAGTCTGACTTATTAATTGTCCAGCTTTCTCATACACATGAGCACATTGAAAATATCATGGGTTGGGTCAGGCATACCTTACTTAGTCCTCCAAGTGGAAAATTATTTAAAAGAAAAAAAAAATCAAGCTCACTCCTGTCAAGTTGATTCAACTCATAGCAACCCTTCTTTGAGTTTCTGAGGTGTTATCTGTATGGAAGTAGATTGCCCAGTCTTCGTTCCAAGGAGTGGCTGGTGGGTTTGAACTACCAGCCTTCTGGTTAGCAGTCAAATATGCACAGCAGTAGAGAAATGTTAAATTATTATAGACATGATGTAGAAATATAATTCTGAATAAATGATATTTTTTAAATAATAAAAATGATTATTGAAAAATATTTAGGAGATATATTAAAAGAAAAATTCCATTACACAGCATAATTACAGTTATCACAACTATATGTATATAAAAACTTCTTAGTCAAATCAAGTACAATAAAATAAGCAATGATATAGCAGTTTCTAAAAGAGAGCCACCAAATTTTATTTAGTATATATATTCTTATATAAAGAGAATATGAAATATTCATTCTTTGCTCAAGTTCATGAAAGTTTAGTAAAAAAAAATCAATCATGACTTTTTCACAAAGGAAACTCTAATATATTACAAGATGTTGAGATGTTTCCATAATCCAATAAAAAGCATCAACAAATCATTGGCCAGTTCCTTCACACATTAGCCTCTTAAAAATCATAAAATCTTCTTTAAAATAATAATTGATAAATGATCATCTCAAAAATAAAGTTATATTGTAAATCAACAATTTAATATCAAAATGTACCTCAAGTTCTCCTATAAGAAAAATTTATACCCACAATTTCTATATCTAAAGGCAATCTAAAATTACATGAGAAATAATTAAAATTTGAAAAAAGACTAGAGAAAAGAAAATGAAATAGAAAAAAATGCATAGAAGTGATAAATCAAAAATCGAATTTCTCACAAAGATTAGTAAGGTAATTAAACCGTTATCAATCCTAAATGAAGTACAATTAAAACCAAATATAGAATATTAGAAAACACAAAGGGATTATAGCTCAGTTACTGTATTTTTATGAAAATAATACTAACATTGTATTTTTTTGCCAACCACACAACCCTCAGCATGTTACTTCCCTAAGCATGCTGTGCATGTTATATGTATAGGTACATTATTTACAAAATAATGTGAGACACATGATTTTGAGATAATAATAAAAGTGTTATGCATTAACCTAAAGAAATAATAGATCATAATAAGAGCTGTGACATGATTAGATACATGCACACCCATGTTCATCACAGCAGTATTTATGATAGCAAAGAGATAGAAACACCTTAAATGCCCATCAATGGATGAATGGTTAAACAAACTGGTACATAAACACAATAGAATAAATATTATGCAATGTTAAAGAATAATGACGATTCTGTGAAACATCTCATAACATGGACAAACCTGAAGGACATTATGCTGAGTGAAATGAGTCAATCTCAAAAGGACAAATATTGTATGAGACCACTGTTATAAAACGTCGAGGAAATGTTACTGGTGGCATAGTGCCTAGGGCATTTGACTGCTAACCAGAAGGCTGGTGGTTCAAACCCACCAGCCACTCCTCGGAGGGAAGATTGGGCAATCTATTTCCGTAATGATACCACCTCGGAAACTCAAGGAGGGGTTCTTATGAGTCGGATCCGACTTGACGGCAGTGAGCTGAGCTGAAATCCTGATGAAAGCAGACTGCCTCTTTCTCCCATGGAGCAGCTGGTGGGCTTGAACCACTGACCTTTTGGTTAACAGCCAAATGCTTTAACAACTGCAAATATATAATAAGAGGGAGATCAACACAATATCACTAAGGCAAAGGTAGACACTGAGAGGTGTGCAAGAGTTACAGGAAAAAAAAAAGGTAAATATTGCATACAATCCTGCAGTATCAGTAATAGCAAACAGTAATTTATGAGTGAATACATAGGCAAGCACTCAAGCTGAACAGGTTGGGGTAGGTGAATGGGACTACACCAATGACCATTTATAGGTTTAGCAGAGGATATTGCTACATATGCATTTGTTGTATGTGCTGTAAATATATATATATAGATATATATAGATATATAGATATAGATATAGATATATAGATATAGATATATAATAGAGCAAATAGAGCAGACGGGCAAAATTATGAAAATTTCTTAGCCTTAACCAAACACCTTCTGGAAATTAATCACTGGATTTTGTGGCTTAGGACCATAGACTGGGAGGACATCTAAGTCAACTGACATAACATAGTTCACAAAGATAGGGTTCTACACCTTATTGTGGTGGGTAGTCATTGGGTCTTAAAAGCCTGCAAGTGGCCATCTAAGATGAAACTATCAGTTGCTCCCTGTCTAGAGGAACAGAGAGTGAAGAAAATCAAAGACTCAAGAAAACAGTTAGTCCAGGGGACTAATGGACCACATGAACCCCAGCCTCCATTACCCTGAGACCAGAAGAACTAGATGGTACCTGGCTTCCACTGCTGACCCTCTGGTCCAAGATCACAGAACGTCCTGGACAGAATGGGAGAAAAATGTAGAACAAAATTCAAAATCATGAAAAAGACCAGAGCTTGTGGCCTGCTAAGAGACTGGTGAAACACCCAAGACTATCATCCTTACATACAGTCCAAGCCCACAACTGAACCTTCTCCCAGAGATCACTTTGCAACCAAACAGCACACAGTCCTTTAAAGTGAACAGTAACACTTGTGAGGAAGGTACTCCTCAGAACAATCAACCATATGAGGCCAAAATGGCAACATTTACCTAAAACCAAAGCTTAGAAGGCAAGAAGGAAGAAGGACAAATGGAAATGAGGAAATAGGAAGACTGTTGTTACATTGACGGGATTGCAACCAATGTGACATAAATTATTGAATGGAAAACTAATTTGCTGAGTAAACTTTCATCCAAACCACAGTTTAAAGAGTAAGAAATAGATTAGTCTAGAGACACTGATTTTCTAGTAAATAGTAATTCCTAAAATTCGACACAAGAAGAGTGGAGTCCAAATGAGAACATATCCTGGAATGAGAACACTTGATACTAATATCACTACAAAGATTTATTTTTAATTTGTTTGTAGTTTGGAACTGGAACAGAGTGGTTTTAAATTTTTATGTTGCTCTATGTTTTAGTGTAGTGCCTAAGGCACTTGACTGCTAACCAGAAGGCTGGTGGTTCAAACCCTCCAAAGGAAAGTTGGGCAATCTACTTCCATAGTGATACTGCCTCAGAAACCCAAGGAGGGGTTGCTATGAGTCAGATTCAACTTGACAGCAGTGAGTTTGGTTTTGGTTTATTTTTTGAAAACCATTTATTTGAAATTTACTCAAGAAAACTTATATATGCTAGGGGAGCATGCACTTCCAGACAGTAATATTTACTAAAATGGGAGCAAGCCCAATACAATTTGATAAAAATACTGATACAGAAAAACTAAAAAAAAAAAAAAAAA
>NW_006921754.1:5704910-5753835 GCF_000298275.1 Orycteropus afer afer | reverse complement strand
CTCATAGCAACCACCTTTGAATTTGAATTTCCAAGATTGTACATTTTTACAGAAGTAGATTGCCCAAGCTTCCTTCTGCGGAGTGGCTGGTGGCTTTGAACCTTGAACCTCCTGGTTAACAGTCAAATGCCTTAGACCTTAGGCCTCCAGAGCTATTAATAAAGAAAAGGTAAAGTTATTGTCTCACACTAGAGACTTCCTTGCTAGAATAAGTAAAAGAATAGCAGAGAAGGTGGTTTTTCCATTTGTTGATGTTTAGTATTATGACGTACAATTATTTGTTGAACCCTGCTTTGCATACAGTATTGTGCTTGGAACTAGAACTAAGAATAATTACAAGACATGATATCTGACGTCCAAGTTTTGGGGCTATTGACCTATATAGTAATGAATTTGAAGATAAGCTGTCTTTCTAAATTCTTTTTTATATCGTGTAACTTTTCTACCTTTTCTAATTGAGCGAAGGAGATGGAGATTTCACAAATAACTCACGGTTGAGTTGGAATTATATAGATTATGTTTTCTTTTCTACAAATACATATTTTTAAAAATAAATTCTATAGGTCTTCATCTCTGCCCCCCAAGCTGTGCTATACAATCTACAGGCTTCTTTTAACAAAACGGAAGGGAAAAAGCTTTCAAGTGTACGTTTAAAGGGTTCTCTTAAATTAACCCACTAGGAGAGGGGCACAACAATGGATGCTTTACCTCTTTCATTTTGTGTTTTTGTAACTACAAATAATATGCTGTGTGCTGAATTATTTCACTGAGCTAAGAAAAATTGTTTGCCCAAAGAACAGTTTAGCCATCTGTGTATTTTCCCAAACCAATCTAGAGTAGCACTGTCCTGGAAAAGCCCTGTGTGCTGTGCTTCAAAACCATTTTCAACATGGATAAGCAAGGCATTAAAATCTCTTTGTGAGGTGAAAAGCTAGGAAGTTGCTTTTATATACCACTTGAGAACTCAGTGCATTGGGTCAACAGGGCAGCATTTTAACTTCCCCATTTTCTCCTCTTTCCCTAATAATTTTATGTGTTGTCATTCCCAGTAAGGAGCAAACTGTCAAGGTAAATAAAATTTACCCAGACTTTAAGAATTGCACAAGACCTCTAATTTTCTTCCTTTGGCAGTTGTGTGGCAATAAAGATAAGCTCCTAAGCCATGTCAGGCCAGTAGCCTTTTTCAGAAAACAAAACAAAACATGATCTTTGAGACATTTTTCTTTCTTATCATTGTCAATGAAATCTAGTACCTATGATTGGGATGGGGGGGCTGTTGTTTTTAATTTTTATTGTGGTTTGGGTGCATATTTACAAAGCAGATTCATTTTACTCTCAACAGTTCGTGCACCTTTGATTTCACGGCCCCAATTCTGATCCTCAACCATGAAAAGCTCTCCTCCCCTCTCCTCCCTGTGACTACCCCTTCTCTGTGCACTTCTTATCTGTATTCCTGTCTGTCCAGGTTTCCCTCTCTGTGAGTGCTGCCCTTCTGATTCATGGCTCATTGATCTAAGGGGTGCATCTCCCGTGGGTAGATGGGTGCATCTCCCGTGGGTAGGTGTTCTGCTTGTAGGTCTTTCTGCTGTTGGGCTGACAGCCAATCCATGAAAGTGAGTACATTTCCAGGCCAGAAGGATAACCCAAGGCCATAGTCTCGGGAGTTCCACCAGTCTCTATTCAACCAGTAAGTCGGGTCATTTTTGTGTTTTTGAATTTTGTTCTACATATTTCCTTCTATTCTATCCACGATCTCCAATTTTGATCCCTTTCCGAGTGGTTGCCATCGGTGGCCAGGCACCATGTAGTTCCTCTGGTCTTAACGTCATGAAGGCTGAATCCTTGGGTCTATCATTTCTTTGGACTCATTGTTTCCAAATGACTTTAATTTTCTTCACTCTTCTTTGCTCCAGACAAGAGGAGACTAATAGTTGCTTCTTAGATAGCTACTGGAAAGCTTTAAAAACCCTAGTCGCTACTTACCAAAGTAGGATGTAGATCAAGATTGGTATGTACTATATTGTACCAATTGAGCATGATATCCCCCAAGACTATGGTCCAGAGCCTGCAGGTCTGGTCATTCTTTCCCTCAAGGTGTTTGTTTTTTTCTGAGAAGCTACTCCAACCTTATCCTCTGTTACTTCTGTAATGTATGTGGATAATTTTATAGCACAAATATATATGTAAGACTGTCTTCAGCTAAATCTATCGGTGATCTAGGGTATATTCTTGTTTGCCTACTCCCACCTGATCTTTTCACCTGTCTATGCATTTACTCATAGCCTGGTATTTGGTGCCAGTGGTAATGCAGTACTGTGCATGTAATAGAATTTGCCTCTGTTGTCTATATCTTCTGTGCGTGTTTCTGTGTCCTCCCATTCCCCATTGTCACTGTGCTGATCATATACTCTTTCTATACTACCCCTCCCTTTGCCCAAATCAACATGTGACCCCCCCAACTAATCAGAAATTTTCCTTTCCTGTGTAAACCTTTCCTTGACTTTTTACAATAATGGACTCATACGATATTTGTCCTTCTGTGATTGATTTATTTCACTCAGCATGTCCTCCAAATTCAGCCATGTTGCGAGGTAATTTATGGATTCTGCATTATTCTTTAATGTTGCATAGTACTCCACCATGTGACTGTACCATATTTTGGATATCCATTCATCTGTTGATGGGCACATAGATTGTTTCCATCTCTTTGCTATTGTGAATTGTGCTGCAGTGAACATGGGTGTGCATACGTCTGTTTGTGTCCTGGCTCTCACCTCTTTAGGATATATTTCTAGTAATGGAATTGCTGGATCAAATGGTATTTCTGTGTTCCTTTTTTTTTTTTTTTTAAGGAAATGCCATACTGTTTTCCAGGAGCTTTGGTGGCATAGTACCTAAGGCATTTGACTGTTAACCAGAAGGCTGGTGGTTCAAACCCACTAGCCACTCCTCAGAAGGAAGGTTGGGCAATCTATTTCCGTAGTGATATCGCCTCAGAAACCCAAGGGGGGGTCACTATGAGTCATCTGACTCAACGGCAGTGAGTTTAGTTTGGTTTATACTGTTTTCCACTGTGGCTATACCGTTTTACAGTCCCACCAGCAGTGTATGAATTCCAATCTCTCCACACCCTAACCAGCATTTGTTATTTTCTTTCTTGTTGATCTTTGCTTTTCTTGCTAGGATGATATGGTATCTTATTGTTGTTTTGATTTTGCATCTCTCTGATGGAACTCTAGTGGCACAGTGTCTAAGGCATTTGACTGCTAACCAGAAGGTTGGTGGTTCAAACCTACCAGCCACTCCACAGAAGGAAGACTGGGCAGTCTACTTCTGTAAAGATTAATCACCAGTAACCTGGGGGTCACTGTGAATAGGAATCAACTCAATGGCAATGGGTTTGTGTTTGGTTTTTTTTGTTTGTTTTTTTTGTTTGGAATGGTTAATGATCATGAGCATTTCCTCATGTGATTATTGGCTGCCTGTATAGTTTCTTTAGTGAAGTGTCTGTTCATGTCCTTTCCCTAGTTTTGAATTGGATTGTTTGTCTTTTTGGTGTTGAGGTGTTGAAGTTTTCTATAAATTTTGGAGGTAAGTCCAAGTATTGTAGGTGCCTTGTTGTGCTTTTTCTAATTGTTGGACTTGTTCAGTTTAAGTATGGATTTTGGTTCTTTTTTCTTTTTGGATGTATGCATTTATTGTTATAAATTGACCTCTGAGTACTGCTTTTGCTGTGCCCCAAAGGTTTGGTAACTTGTATTTTCATTCTCATTTGTTTCTAGGATTTTTTTTCTCTCTGTTACCTACTAGTTTTTGATCACTGTATTACTCAGTTTCCACATACTTGATTTTTTTTTTTTTTCCCTCACCTTGGTCTTTCTATTACTGATTTCTAATTTTATAGCCTTGTGTCCAAGAAGATGCTTTGTAGTATTTTAGTATTTTTAAATTTATTTAGGTTTGTTTTGTGACCTAACATATGGTCTGTTCTGGAGAGGAATGTGTATTATGCTTTTTTTGGATGGAGTGCTATGTACATGTCTATGAGGTCAAGTTGGCTGATTGTGTTGCTGAGTTCTTCTGTATCTTTGTTGAGTTTTTTTTTCTAGTTTTTCTGTCCTTCCTTGAAGGTAGCATGTGTGGTGGTTATGTTTGTGTGTCAACTTGGCTGGGCCTGGTTGAGTGACTGGGCAGTTGGTGGTGGTTATTCCCCATGATGAGACTGGCAATCAACTCCATGGTGGGATCTACCACAAGCAGCTGAGTAGCTGCCTTTGGGTATGTGGTCTGCTTCCTGTATATAAGCAGAAGCTTTGAGAATGGTCTCTAGCCTATGACACACTTGGACCCTGCATGTAGCCATGTCATTGCTCAGCAGCCTGCTATGCTCTGCCAACCATGGGACTTACAATGGGCTTAAGTTTATGGCCTCCTGTGTGGTTTGGTAACGTCGGGACTGTGCCTTTTTACTTGTCAACCTTGGGGCTTCCCAGCCTCAGCAGACAGCAGCTGTCTGAGTGAAGAAATACCTTTAGCTCCGGTAGGCCGGGAGCAGGAGGCAGAGCTGGACCCCAAGGTTGAGGGGCTTCCACCCAGCCCCTGGAGCCTGGCACTTTGAACGTGGACTTAAAACCTCCAAATTGTAAGAATAAACTCCTATTTGTTAAGGCCATCCCATTTGTGGTATATTTCTTGTCAGAGCAGTACTAGGTAACCAGAACAGTGTGTTAAAGTCTTCTACTACTATTGTAGAATTGTCTGTTTTTCATTTCAATTATTTGCTTTATGTATTTTGGGTATATTATTGTAATGTCCTCTTGGTCAATTGACCCTTTTAACATCATATAATGCCCTTCTTTGTCCTTTATGCTGGTTTTCACCTTGAAGTCTATTTTATCAGAAATTAATATTGCCATTCCTGCTCTTTTTTCATTCCCATTAGCTTGATGTATTTTTCCACCCCTTGATTTTTAATTTATTTTTACTTTTGTATCTAAGGTGGGTCTCTTGTAGGCAACATATTGATGGGTCTTCTTTTCTTATCCAATCTGCCACTCTAGTTCTCTTGGCTGGTGCCTTTAGTCCATTCATTGATTATAATTTGTGGTAGGCATGAATTTATTGCTGTCATTTTATTGGGTTTTTTGCTGTGTTGTTGGTAATTTCTTTGTTCCACATGTTTTTCTTTGTTGAGTTCATTTTGTTATCAAGTGTTTTTTCTCTTTCCTTCATTGTTGTTTTGTTGTGTTTACTAAGCTCTTGTGATTTTCTTCTTTCTTAGTTTGGTTAGAAGGATTGTTAATTTTGTTTGTGGTTACCCTGAAGTAAGTTCTTATCTGCCTAAGTTTGGAGCAGTTTGTTCTGTAAAGACATTGTCCTTTCTTCCTCTCCATTTGAAAGTTTGGTAATTAAAACTTCTATGCCCTCTGTTTGCTTTGTTGCTGGTGTCATTTGCAAACTGACTCCCTGTTTCTCTGTTTATATTTTTTGTGAGCTTATTTGGAGAATCTTTTTCTGGTTTAATTTCTAGGTGGTGTGTCAAGAGTTTTGATTTTAGTATGCTGTTCTCTGATGTGGGTTTTCTATTGGAAGGACACCCTTTAGCATTTCTTGTAGAGTTTGTCTGGTTTTCACAAATTCTCTTAACTTGTGTTTATTGGAAATGTCTTGATGTCACCCTCTTATTTGAGGAACAGTTTGGCTGGATATATAATTCTTGGTTGGCAATTCTTTTCCTTCAAAGTTTTGTGAATTCCATCCCATACCCTTCTTTCCTGCATGGTTTTTGCTGAGAAATCAGAGCTTAGTCCTCTCAAGTGCCCTTTGTATGTAACATTTCATTTTTCCCAAGCTGCTCCTAGAATTCTTCCTTTCTCTTTGGTTTTGCAAAGTTTGATTATGATATGTCTTGGTGACTTTCTCTTGGAGTCTGTCCTGTATGGGGTTCATTGAGCTTCTTGGATGGATATCTTTTCTTTTCATTATATGGGGAAAATTTTCTGGTAGTAAGGCTTTGACAGTTTTCTCAGTGGTTTTTTATTTATTTACTTATTCATTCATTCTCTGTACTTGTTCTTGTATTCCAATCAGACTATGTTGTTTCTTTTCATGTCATCCTATATAACTCTCGATGTTATTTATTTCTCTTAAATCTTTGTTTTGATTTTTCCTCACTCTAACTGCCATCAAGGGATTTGTCTTCTAGCTGGGAAATATGTTCTTCAGCCAGTTTTAGTCTACTCTTTTGTCCTTCTAATGTGTTATTTATATCTGTAATTTTAGTGTTTATCTTCTGGATTTCTAATTGTTGTTTTTATATGGTTTCTAATTGTGAATTCATTTTGTTATTTTGCCCTTGAATGATTTTCCTGAATTCTTCAAGGGTACTGTCTGTCTAAGGCACTTGACTGCTAACCCGAAGGCTGGGGGTTCAAACCCACCAGCCACTCCTCGGAAGGAAGGTTGGGCAATCTACTTCTGTAGTGATATGGCCTTGGAAACCCAAGGAGGGGTTGCTATGAGTTGGGTCTGACTCAACAGCACATAAAAACAACAACAACAACTGTCTGTCTTCTCATTGCTTCTGTTTATGGTTTTCTTGAGCTCTTAGAGGGTCTTATATATATAGCTTTTGAATTTCTTATAGGATAGTTCTATTTCTTGTTCTTCCTCAGGCAGATTTCCTAATTCTTTAGTTTGGACACTTATTTCTACTATCTTAATCCTGTTTTGTTTGTTTGTTTGTTTGATGTGAAGTTGTCTGTTGTTTCTTAGATATTTTTAAGTTCTTGTCTTTATTTGTTAGTTTGTTGTTGTTGTTGTTAAGTGCCGTCGAGTCGCTTCCGACTTATAGCGACCCCATGCACAGCAGAACGAAACACTGCCCGATCCCACGGCAGCCCCACAATCCCTGCTATACTTGAGCCCATCATCGCAGCCACCGTGTCAATCCATCTCGTTGAAGGCCTCCCCCTCTTTCGTCGACCCTCCACCCTACCAAGCATGACATCCTTTTCCAGGGAATGGTCCCTTCTGACAACATGACCAAAATAGGTGAGACGAAGTCTGGCCATTCTTGCTTCCAAGGAGCATTCTGGCTGCACTTCCTCCAGGACAGATCTGTTAGTTCTTTTTGCAGTCCATGGTACTTTCAGCATTCTTCGCCAGCACCACAACTCAAAAGCATCAACTCTTCTTCGGTCTTCCTTATTCATTGTCCAGCTCTCACATGCATATGAGGTGATTGGAAATATCATGGCTTGTGTCAGGCACACCTTAGTCCTCAAGGAGATATCCTTGCTCCTCAGCACTTGATACAGTTCCTTCGCGGTTGACTTTCCCATTGCTACACGTCGTCTAATGTCCTGACTGCTGCTTCCGTTGGCATCGATTGTAGAACCAAGCAACGTGAATTCTTTGACAACCTCAATCTTCTCTCCATTTATTGTGCTGCTGCTCATTAGTCCAGTTGTGAGGATTTTTGTTTTCTTTATATTGAGACGTAATCCATACTGCAGACTGTATTCTTCAACCTTCATCAGTAGGTGCCTTAAGTCATCCTCACTTTCAGCAAGCAATTTGCTGGTTATATACTAATAATTTGTAGAGAGCTCTGGTGGCATAGTGCCTAAGGCATTTGACTGCTAACCAGAAGGCTGACGATTCAAACCCACCAGCCACTCCCTAGAAGGAAGATTGGGCAATCTACTTCCGTAGTGATACTGCATCAGAAACCCAAGGAGGGGTCACTATGTGTCGGATCCGACTCCATGGCAGTGGTTGTGTTGGTTATACTAATTTATTTCACCCTAGTTATGTGTCCTACTATATTTGGAATTGTGGATCAGGTGTCCTTCTTTGGTTGTTTACTCCAGCTGTACTTGGTCACTCTCCAATTTTCTATGTTGGTGGAATCACTGATAGGGATGTGGGTTCAGGTCTCTATTTCTTGTGAAGAGAATTTGCAGTTGGGACAAGCAGGTGTTGCCCACCGTCTTGCATTGATCCTGTGGTCTAGGAGCTATTGGTGTTATTTGTTTCTTGGGTGAGGTGCTCAGTGTAGTAGCTATGTCTGACTAGTGGAGGGGTTTATATGTTCCGCCCATTGGATTAGGCAGGGTATTAAAACAAAGCGAAGGAGAAGAAAGACAGATGGAAAGGTAGAATAAACATAAGTGAGAAGAAATGGGGGGGTGGTATTAGAAAAAGAAAACAAAAGTGGGTGGGTGGGAGGAATAAAAGAAGGTGAGGAGGCAATGGGGCAGGTAACAGATGTACAGTAAGAAAAATTGGGCGATAGGATAGTAGAAAAATGAACAGAAGATAAGGTATTTGAGGTGGGGTCCCTCCAGTTATGTTCAGCCAGCAGTCTTGGGAACTGACCACTGTGGCAGAATCTGCTCATTGACAGGAGCATCTGCACAGGTGAAAGAGATCAGCACAAGAAACGACCCCCATGGGAGAAAGCTAAAGCTTCTGTTTTCTGTGCTTAGTGTGCGATAATTCAGTCAGTGTTGTAGGTGTCAAAAGGACACCGGCAGCCTCTGTCCCCATCTGGAGCAGTCTGCTGCTGATGGTACCCAGCTGTCAATCAAACTCACATAGTTCAAACTTGCGAGCTACCCCAAAGGGCTGCCCTTCTCCACATGAATCCACAGGTTGGAAAATCCCAGGCTCCATTGTAACTCTGTGCTAAAAGGGGCTGCTAAGAATTGAACTCTAACCCACAGCTATGTGTCCAATTTGGGATTCTGTATACTCAGAGTTTCTCTTCCCTTCCCACCACTCCCTTCCAGACTCCATAGCAGCTTAAGCTAAGGGGGTCCTGTTCTATTTCTCAGTATAATCATCACCCTCACTCGTGGCCCCAGCTCACCTTGAAATACTCTCTGTGTGACTATTCTAACACTGGTGGGTTCCTTGAGTTTTGTTCTTTTTTCCCCTCCTCCTTGACCTCCTTTATGTGTCTGAGGACTTCTCTTTGGCCTGCCGACTGGGTGGGTTTTTGTTTTCATTTTTGTTTTCCCAGTCACTTAACCTGTTCTCTTTTGCTGCCTTCACTGGATCTAATACTTCATCTTCTCATTAGCTGCTCATAACTCTAGTATCGTTATTTGCATCTGCTTTACCTTGTTGCTCAAAACCTCTGTTGATAGAGGGATCTAGCGCTCAATCTGTTAGTAGGATGCCATCTTCTCTCTATGATTGTGTTTAATGGCTTTATTTTGGTCCTTTTGAAAATGCTTCTTTTCTTCTTTGCACAGAGGGGATACAATGAAATCCGTGAGGTTAAACAGTTCCATTTCACTGGCTGGCCTGACCATGGAGTTCCATACCATGCCACAGGGCTTCTTTCTTTTATCCGGCGAGTCAAGCTGTCCAACCCTCCCAGTGCTGGCCCCATCGTTGTACATTGCAGGTGAGTGGTGATCCCAATGGTGTTAACTGTTTGCAGTCAGCTTTACTTAGAGAAAATAAAGGTAAGGTTCCAGGTTGTATGTATTATAGATGAGGTAAAACAGCAATACAAGTTAGGTAGAAGTAGGATACAAAGTAGAAACTTAAGAAATAAACGCATTCCTCCTAATGTGTGTAGTGTGGTCCACAGTTTTGAATGTAGAAACTATACCTTTTAGTGGCAATATATGCCTTTTTTTTTTAATCACTTGAAAATCCTGTATTGTGTGGAATGGTGGGTTGAAATAGAGATTTCTTAGGCAGTATAGTATATTCCCAGCAGAGTCCCAGTTTTTAAAACTAAATATAAGGCAAGCAGTTAGTAAATCCCCTAAATTGCAGGGAAATAACTATTTATGAATAGTAATAAAATAAAAAGCCATCCATCAGAGGACCTTGAAAACTACATCAGTAAAATCCAGCAGATATACACTGGTAAAACATGAAGATTATTTCCAGACTTATTTCTGATTAGAAACTTCTCTTAAAACAAGCATTCAGAGACATTTTAAAGCAAATTGTACAGCCTCATTTTGAGATGTGACCAAAAAAATAAGTACTGAATCTGAAAAGCTTTTCCTAAATGCTTCACACCATTCTCACGTACTACCCCCCACAAGCTATATAATAGGTTGTAGTTAAGCATTTTTTTTTCTTGAAAAGTGAACCTATTCAAAATGTAAATGACCATGTACAAAAGGAGAAGAGAAGAAAGCAGAATGAATAAAAGTAAGACACCGCATAAGGATCAGATACTATGTACCCTGAAAAAAGTCTGCAATACCAGTCAAGAAATCTGATGTACTCTCAATTACTTTTCTGTCTCAAACCCTGGGAACAGTGATTGAGAAGATGGTAGGGGGAAAAAAGAACTAAAGATAGCCACAGGGTCTTTTGCTTAAATTTCTAAATGAACAGTAACTTTAAAAGAAATGACCAAATCTCTACAACAAAAAATAATGTTAATAGCCCATTGAATCATTTAGAAAATGAGATAAATAGGTTTCAATTCAGCGAGTTCTTGACATGTCACAAAGGTTTACTTTCTTATGAATTGCTTGCTTTAGAAATGCTGTAAGATTCTCAGACTGTCTTTTGAAACAGAAGGATCATTTCCTCTTACACTCAGCTATCTCTGGAATTACGGAAAGAAGCTGACTGCAAAGTGAATGCCCCCCCCCAAAAAAAAAATTCTATCTATCTATATATACATATATATCTTCTTTCCTTCACTGACTTATATGCATATATATAATTGGAGAATCATTTCCAAGGGGTAAAATGACCAACATCTGTTAAGATTTAACTTCAGGATTGGATATAGTAAGATAGAAGCTATCTTTGTTACCTGCTGGGAATCATATGAGTAATAATGACTTTTTTTTTTAGTTTTTCCTTTAGATAAGTGCTCAAATATGCTTTCTACTATAGGTCTTCTCCCCTTTGATTCCTTTCCTTCCCTCTTCCACCCTCACCATTAGAACTTCCCCTGAATTGTGGCTCTTTAGATCTCCCACTTGAAGGTTTTTGTGTCTGCACCCTTTTCCCTTGGGAATTATAAGAGTCTCTCTGACTCAGACAGTCATCCAGCATGCTCACATTATGCCAAAAGACCCACAACTATATGAGCATGAAAATCTTTCAAATTAGAGTTATATTTTAAAACATAAATCCACCACTTAATTCTGAGTTTGAAATTAGGTTCATTAAATTCACATAAAACAAGGAATGTGTAAGAAAGGTATGGAACTTTCTTGAATATATGTTCATTATTTTTGAAACAATTTGATTTTGAGTTTACCCTCTAATTTAGAACTCTTGTTCCAATCCTACCTTTACACCAATGCGTATCCGCTATACAGTTATTTGCTCATTAAATGTTTACACAATATGTACAAATTGTGTGTCTTACACTTAGTTAAAGCAAGTTGACTTAACCTATCTAAAAGTGGAGGGGACTTATATAAAGTTACATAGATAATTATGCTTCCTAGAATTCTTTAAGTGTGTTTTTATTCTTTTATTTTTTTCTTTTAGTGCTGGAGCTGGGCGGACTGGTTGTTATATTGTGATTGACATCATGCTAGATATGGCTGAAAGGGAGGGTGTTGTTGACATCTACAATTGTGTCAAAGCCTTAAGATCTCGTCGTATCAATATGGTCCAGACAGAGGTATGTTGATTTACCTCTAGTGGATTTTTTTTTTTCCTTTTGGCCTGCAATATATATCAAACAGAAGAATAGATTCTTCTTAGTTCATCAAGTTGTATTGGAAAATAATTGCTTTTTTTAATTAATGTTTCCATATAGAAAAAAATTCTATAATCTCTACTTTGATGACAGAAACGTTTTATAAAAATTATATGGAAGTTTTCTTTTTTCTTCTTTTGACAGGAACAGTACATTTTTATTCATGATGCCATTTTAGAAGCCTGCTTATGTGGAGAAACTGCTATACCTGTCTGTGAATTTAAAGCTGCATATTTTGATATGATTAGAATAGACTCCCAGACTAATTCTTCACATCTGAAAGATGAATTTCAGGTATTTGCTATTTCCAGGGCCTCATTTATGAGCAACTTATTACCATTTGTTCGGGGCACTGTTCATTCTTTAAAGGAAGGTCTTTCAAGTCAAATTTAGAACTTTTGACCCTTTGTTAAGTATAATTCCTGCCTCTTTCATTATACATATTAAAGAGTCACGTTTGTATTTATGAGCTCATGTCTGTAATATCTTGAAGGACATGTAAGTTCAGACTCAACCTAGAGTATGCATCAAAAAAGGTATCATCAAAGTCAAATGTGGTGGTGATTTTTGTGTATTTGCAACCTTTGTTTTTTTATGCAGTCTTATAGATTTTGACCTTCTATGTTACTAACAATGTGATAGCTGAAGTTTGTGCTAAACATCATCTCTAAATAGTGCCAAATGTTTTCAGTGCCTTTAAAACATCCCTGAAGGTATATGGATAGGAAGTCAAGAGTAACTCTAAAGACCTACTTCTTGGCCCAGCATTCTTTCCATCATGCAAATCTCCAAATATGGCATGCCAGAAGGTTATTACAAATGATACAGTTTCCAACTTTGATGAAGGGTCATAATCCTGGACCACTCAGATTGTCTTCTTCGGTTACGCAATACATCTTGTAGGTAGCCATATCATCACATTTCCCTTTCTCTTTTAAGAAGGTGCTCTTTGAACAACGTGCATTTTGTTTCTTTGTCACTTCTGAGGCCTCATTAGCTTTAACTACAAATGTCTATCGGCCTGTCATAGTCACAAATGCTATTTCTTTGCACAAATTCTTCACTTTCTGCTTGGCCTCCTAAATACTTGATGGATCTGTGTTATGCTATTGAATGTGTCACTGTCTTTTAACCTTGGTTCCGTTTTCTTTTTAGACCTTGAATTCAGTCACCCCTCGACTACAAGCTGAAGACTGCAGTATAGCATGCCTGCCAAGGAACCATGACAAGAATCGTTTCATGGACATGCTGCCACCTGACAGATGTCTGCCTTTTTTAATTACAATTGATGGGGAGAGCAGTAACTACATCAATGCTGCGCTTATGGATGTAAGAGACTGTCTTCTTTGTTAAAAAGAGTACATGGTAAAATGCCCTGAAACCATGAAAACCTACATAATGCAGCAGAACACTGGCTCATTTTCTCTTTTTGGGGAAACTGAAATAGCCTTAAATGAAAAATGGAAGCTTCCATTAAAAAAAGTTGTTTTTTTTTTTTTTTTTTTAAGAATGATTTTGGATAATTTTATAGCTGTACGGTAGGTGTGGAGCTTGATTATGAATTATGTTCTTTACAGGAAATATCTTCAGGTGATTTTTTCATCTTAATTATTTTCAAAAAGAAATTCATGTTTATCTATTTTGAATTTAATTAGGAATGAATTTTTAAAATCACTAATCACTAAATTTTTAAAATTACTAAAATCATTTTTAAAATCGCTATTCTACAGATCTGTTAATCTGAGAAATTTTTATCTCTGACATTTAATGTTCTAGTAATTTATTTTCTAACTTCTTTTATTGACCAGTTATCAGTTTGTTGTTATTGTTATGTGCCATTGAGTCGGACCCGACTCATAGCGACCCCTCCTTGGGTTTCCAAGGCAGTATCACTACAGAAGTAGATTGCCCCATCTTTCTTCCAAGAAGTGGCTGGTGTGTTTGAACCTTCAGCCTTCTGGTTAGCAGTCAAGTGCCTTAGGCACTACGCTACCAGAGTTTCCCAGTTATCAGTAGAAACTATTTATAAATAACTTTAAGTCTTTATTTCCACTCAGATTAATATATGGGCGGAGAAAGCATGGAAGATATCATGTTAGTTTATCCACCATAACCAACAAAATCTCCCCAATCCAGTCTTAACAACTGCAGACGGCAGAGCACACTCTTAGCATGTTAGCAGCCTGTAGCTAGAACAGCATGAAAAGAGAATTTTAAATTATATCTCTGGGTGCTTTGGTTTGTCTGCCTTGGGAAAAATCAAGGTAGCTATCAAGGTTCAGAGTCTTAGATCCTGTTTAATAGTTTATCACCTTCATTATGTAAACCTCTTTAGCTTTGCCTTTTTACCTATGGAATCATACTTAGAATAAATCAGAAGTCAGAATTCATTCCTTTTTGACTAATAATGAGGGCTTTCAAAATTGTTCCTAGTTTTTCCCTCTAATATTAGCTTCTATAAATTAGTAGTCTATACTGCTATAGCATAGTATAGTAGTCTATCCTATAAATTAGTAGTAGTAATAAAAAACAAACCCACTACTGTCGAGTCAGATCTGACTCATAGTGACCCCTCCTTGGGTTTCCAAGGCAGTATCACTACGGAAGAAAATTGCCCAACCTTCCTTCCAAGGAGTGGCTGGTGGGTTTGAACCACCAGCCTTCTGGTTAGCAGGCAAGTGCCTTAGGCACTACACTGCTAGAGCTTCTAGTAGTAATTTCACTTTTAAGATTACTCATTTAGCCAGTTACTTTCCTGTTTTTAATGCTGCATAAAAGAGTTGAAGGAAAACCCAATTGAAAACTTCTCATTGTTGCTATAATCAGTCTTGCCTAGCCATTCATAACATCTTCTAAAATCATACTGGATTGTAGTTGTACCTTTCTTTTCCTATTTTAGTTGTCTGCAAAGGCAAATATAGTATGTACCAAGCAAAGACACCACACTTAATAATCTGAGTCTAGATTTGGAAAGGAAAAAGGATGTGTGAAAAGACAAAATAATAATATACAGAAAAGTTTTGATGCCTTTGAATGTTTTGTCCTTGGCATCTCTGTCACATTTTTCTTAATTTCCAGATAATCTTTTCAGTATAAATACTGAAGCTTGTATTCTTCCTGTTCCCACTCTCTGTAACTGTACAAAGATTTATTTCATAGTTGAAACTTCCTGTGGTTTTAGAAGTATAGTTGGACCTCCAAAGAAGTAGTTTGGTTTCAGTTATAAGAATAGGGCTTGGATTGAACTCTTACCCTTCTCCCTAGCGCAACCACCTCATTAGTGTAACACACCCTTTTGCTATCCCTACAAATAACTAGGAGTTATTACAAGAGTTCTGTGATTGCAAAGCTTTAGATGTGCTCTTGCATTCAGGGAGGGGAAAAAATAGTTAATCTTCAGTCTTCTTCCATATAATTGCCTCCTCTTGCATATCCTTTACTTTTGACACAAAAAATGAGTTACTAGTTATCAGTCTTTTTTGTCTTACCATCCTGTAGATCACATACATAATTGGGAGACAGCTTACTTCTGCCTTCTGATCCTTTCTCATGCCCTTCATACCATTCTTAGGAAGTAGTTACCCCAGCTGCAAGTGTGAATTAGTAAGATCTTGAAGTCTGTTACAAGTAGCCAGATGAATCACTATCTACTTACATTTATCCCACAATCATTTACGCAGTAGAATGCTACATTTAGTACATCCCAAATGGTAGTAGAATCCATGAAATAGAAGGATCGGTTTCTATACTGATGTTAAGAAACTTAAAAGACTTAAAGAGTAGCATGATACCAATGTTTTAGGAAAACACGGACAGTTTTTTTGGTTTTCCTTAAGGAAATCTATCTCAGGCAAATATCTACTTGTTATTTTATTTTATTTTTACAAATCATTAGTTTATTTCACTGCATAGAAATATACATAGCTGTTTAAGCATACATCATCAGTCTTCAATGGCAGATTGCCTGGGCCAGGTGAGTTGAGGTTGAACAAGGCTCTGTTCTGCCTTTTTGTTTTAACTCTCATAATGCAAAAAAGTGTCCTTTTTGCATTCTATTTAGTGCCGATTTTTTTTTTTTTAATTTGTGTGCTTTTTGTTGGTGATTGCACCATTTAGAAGGGCCCCTAAGTGTAGTGCTTAGGTGCTGTCTAGTGTTCCTAAATGCAAGAAGGCTGACATGTGCTGTGCAGAGAAAATGCAAGTGTTAGAAAAACTTTGTTTGGGTGTGAATTGTAGTACAGTTAGCTATGAGCTCAGTGTTAATGAATCAACAATATATATTAAGTAAGATGTCTTTTAAACAGAAACACCCAAAACAAGTTTATGTGTTGATCAGTAATTAAGTTTTTATAACCGGAAGCTCGAAGGAACCTAACTCTGTATTTCCCCTGACAGAAATGTTCAATATTTGGAAATTTAATGTTTCCAACAACTTTAGACTCTGACTACTTTGAATAACTAGATTCAACAGCATGTTTAGCTACCAAGAGATGATAGCCACACACACATACTCACAAATACTAGGAAATGAGCCTACTTTGCCTTCAGTCTCATAGTCAGTGATTACTTTGGAAAAAACTAAAACAACTCAAGAGATATCTTATGGAGGACCTTATCCTCAAGAAGTTCTTTAGTTTCTTCTTCTTCTTGTTTTTAGTTTTTTGGTGTGTTTTGTTTTGTTTTGTTTTGCTTTTGGTCCCATATGTATTTCTCTCGACAAAGTAAAAATGGAATTCTTGATGTCAGACTTCTAGCCAGGGCAGATCAAAGTCATACTATCAAATTGACTAACTACTAGTTCTAGTATATGGCAGTGGTCCATATCTATTATTGCTTAAGCAGCAATCCAATTCAATCTATATGTGAAGCTATTAGGTGTTATTAGCATATTAAATCTGCTTGATCATATATTTTAAGTTCTTATATTTCTCCATTTACCTTGTTACTTCACAGAGCTACAGGCAACCAGCTGCTTTCATCGTCACACAATACCCTCTGCCAAACACTGTGAAAGACTTCTGGAGATTAGTGTATGATTATGGCTGTACCTCCATTGTGATGTTAAATGAAGTGGACTTGTCGCAGGTTAATGCTTATGAGCTTCTTTTGTGTACTTTATACACATAAGAAAGTAGTATTAAAATACTAAAATCGTCTTTTAACTACCCTAATTAGAAAAAAAAAATAATACCGATTTTCTTTTTATTTCAAAACATTCATCATCTAGGGCTGCCCTCAGTATTGGCCTGAAGAAGGGATGCTACGATATGGCCCTATCCAAGTGGAATGTGTGTCTTGTTCAATGGATTGTGACGTGATCAACCGAATTTTTAGGATATGCAATCTAACAAGAGTAAGTCATTGTTTAATTGTTCTAACTGAGCTGATACAGGAGTTAAGATCAGAGCCGTAATAGGGTATACTTACATTCAAACAACAGGAAGAACAGTAATAATAAGCACCACATAGTCAATTCCAAAGCACGTAAACTCTTACACCTTAATACTAGAATAAAATATGCATTGTAAAAGCAAAAATGCTAGAAGCTGTGATTCTCATGAATTACTAGACTAATGTTTTCCTTCTGGAAACCTAGATTCATATACACTGACTCAAGTTAGTTTAATATTTACATCCAACTGAGAAAAGGCTTGTGATTGAAGAATAATATAACACCAACAACAGAGAAACTGTAGGTCAGGAGAAAGGGAAATGCTGATCAGCAGGACCTTTGTAGAAGGGCTCCATGTCATTCGTCCAAGTCCTGTGTATAAGGAAATGATCTTGGCCTGCAGGAAAATGTCAATCACAGCTGTCCTTGGTTCTCCTCCTACCTGCAATGTCATCCTTCTAAATGTCCCAACATCTAGCTCTAGCCTGCTTGAAAGTAGAAGCGGTGCGGCTACTACTGTGCCTTTTCTCAGGAGGCAAATGGCACCCGCGTCCTTCAGAAGGCCTCCTTTCCCTGAGTTCTCATGTTCTTTTTATGAAAAATGGCAAATTAAATTTGGGGTCTCTTCAAAAAAAAGAAAACCTGTACTAATAAGAACTGTGTAGATTATGTAACCAAATACCAAGCAGAATTTGAGAAGAAAACATTAGTAACTTCCCTGAAATTATATTCTTTTTAAAAAGAAAGATTTCTCTGTTTTACAGCACCAGCTCTGTGTTTGCATATTATTTAAGTATGTGATTAGGTTTGTCATGTTTCGGTGTTTTTCATCAAAATAGCTCTGTGTGTGTCTGCTTAATAAGTCTATAAGTATATAACTATAAGCAGAGGATAAAATCATATCCAATTCTATTGCTCATTTCAGTAGAGAAAAAAAGGAATAACTTCAATCATGTCGTAATATTCGTGCATATCTTAGATGTTAATTTAAATGAAATCTCATTATGTTAGCACATCTGTTACATTATGATTCTAGTAATATTTTAGATGAGAAACCATAGCTACTGAACTAAGAAAGTAAGACCTGTCTGTTTATTGAGCTGTTTATATAGGGAAAGAAAAATCTGGGAATTGAAGTCTATGTTAAATTTATTTTGTCAACATTTTATTTATTGATTTGCTTGTTTTAGTACCTTTATATTTGATGAGGTAGGCCCTGAGAGCACACGATTTCTTTTTCTTTTTTAATTCCCAGTCTCAGTGATTTGAAACCATTCATTCATCAGATGTGTAGTACACACTAATGGTAAGATGGATATTGGACTGGGCAGGCCTGGATCTTACTGAAATATACATGAGTCCTGCTCATATGAAACATCAGTTCTGATCCCTTAGATGACTTACTCATATAGTCTCCCTTACGTTTTCATTTGAGGGTTTAAGAGTTTGATTCATTCTTTTAACAGTACTACTCTTTGGAAAGTGTTTTGCTAGATTCTAGTGGTAAAAAATAAGAAAAAATAGACACTCTTTTTGCCCTGAGGAATTTTTATTGTATCAGAGAAGACAAGCATTAAGTGGCTAATTTATGATCGTTTATTTACAAACATAGTAAGTTTTACAGAGTAAAAATACAAATACAGATTTTTAACTGAGTCATCTCATACAGACTGAGTGATCAAAAAAAAAAGACTTTGCTGAGCAAGCAATACTTAAGCTAAAATTTGAAGAATTGGTAGTAGTCGTCAAGGAATATAGTAGCTAATTATCCTGGTTTGCTCAGCAGAGAGGTTTCCTCAGATAGCCATATGTCAGTGTTGAAACAGGAAAAATTCTGGGCTAAGTTGGTTATCGTAATTGAGAATGAGAAGAGCAAGGAAAAAAGAAGTGTTCAGGGCAAAGTTTTAGAGCAAAACATTGGCAAAATCACTTAGGTATAAATGAACATGACACGATCAATGGATTGAAAAAAAAAACAGTGTGTTAGAACATTTAGACAAAAGAACAATAAGGAAATAGAGGACTTGTACAACACTATAAATCAGCTAGACCTTATAGAAATATATAGAACATTCTACACAACAACAGTAGAATATACATTCTTCTGCAGTACACAAGAATCATTCTCCAGAGTAGACCATATATAAGGTCACAAAACAAGTCTCAGTAAATTTACAAAGACTGCAGTTGTATAAAACATCTTCTCTAATCACAATGAAATGAAACTAGAAATCAATAATAGAAAGAAAACTGGAAATAAATAGTACACATTCTTTAACAACCAATGGGTTAAAGAAGAAATCACTAGAGCAGAGAAATTAGAAAATATTTAGATTAATGAAAGTACAGCATACAAAAACTTAATGGAATGCAGTGAAGGCAGTGTGCAGAGGGAAATTCATAGTAGAAAATGTTTGCATTACAAAAGAGGAAAAACCTCAAATCAGTGACCTAACTGAGTCTCCTCCCTTCCCTACCCTGTAACCCTCCCTCTGTGCCCCTCATATTTATGCACTCCTGTTTGTCCTGCATTTCCTTAATTTGAATGTTGGTCCTCTGGTGTCCGTGGTCTATGGCTGTAAGGGATATATTACCATAGAGTATGTGAGTACGTCATCCTGAATTGAGTGGTCAGCAGGTATATCTTGATCTTGTTAACTATTGGGCTGAGAACCAGCCCCTGGGGGTGCGTTTTATTCCAGGCACAGAATGTAGTCCAGGGCCATGGTATTGGGGGTCTCATCAGACTTCATCTGACCAGTAATTCGGGTCATTATTGAGTTTTTGGATTTTGTTCCACGTTTTCCCTCCCACTCTATCCAGGATCTCCAGATTTGATCCTTTCTTAAGTGGTTGGCATTGGTAGCTGGGCACCATCTAGTTCTGGTCTCAAGGGGCATCAGTGGGGACATTATTCTCAACCCTATAGAAATAAAAAGGGTTAATGGGTTAATAAAAGAATATTACAGACAATTGTATGCCAACAAACTAGATGATATAGATGAAATGGAAAAATTTCATTCATTCATCAAATATGTAGTACACATCTATGGTAAGATGGATAGTGGACACACAAATATCTAAAATGACCCAAAAAAATAAACTCAACTGTAACCAAGAAAGAGATTGAATCTGTAATCAAAAGCCTCTCAGCAAAGTCTAGAACCAGATGGCTTCATTGGAGCAATGCTCCTAAATATTTAACAAATTAAACCAATGCTTTTCAAAACTCTTTGAAAAAACAAAAAATGATGGTTCACTTTCTAACTAATTCCATGAAGCCAACATTGCTCTAAGATAAAGATACAAGAAGAAAACAAAACTATAGACCAATATTCCTTATGAATATAATGTAAAAATCCTTAATAAGATAATGTTGTTGTTATGTGACGTCAAGTCAGCCCCGACTCATAGCACCCCCTCCTTGGGTTTCTGAGGCAGTATCACTACAGAAGTAGATTGCCCAACCTTCCTTCTGAGGAGTGGCTGGTGGGTTTGAACTGCCAGCCTTCTGGTTTGCAGTCAAGTGCCTCAGGCACTGTGCTACCAGAGAGCTCCTTAACAAGATAATGGCAAATTAAATCCAGAAACATATTACAAGCATTATACCTCCTAAGTGGAATTTATCCCAGGAATGCAAGGGTGGTTCAACATGCGAAGATCAATCAATAATATATACCACATTCATAGAACTAAAGAAAAAAATATATATGTGATCATTTTAATCAATAAAGACATTTGACAAAATCAGACCCCCTTTCATAATAAAAACAAAAAGGCAAACTAAGACTAGAAGGGCAGTTCTTCAGCATAACAAACTAAATCAAAACCTGCTGCTATCAAGTCCATTCTGACTGACATCAACCCCCATAGGATTTATAGGGCTGTACATCTTTATGGAAGATTACCTCTTCTTCCTCCTGCAAAGCAGCTGGTGGGTTTGAACCACCAACGTTCTGGTTAGTAGCCAAATGCTTTACCACTTGCATCACCAGATCTCATTCATATGAAAAAAGGCATTATGAAAAACTTAACACTGTATATCATACTCTATAGGGAAAGACTGACTGCTTTCCCTCTAAGATCATGAACAAGACAAGGATGCCTGCTTTTACCACTGCTATTCAGTATTATACCAGAAGATCTAGCCATGTTGCTGCTGTTGTTAATGCTGTAGAGTCGTATCGAACTCATAGCGACCCCTCCTTGGGTTTCCAAGGCAGTATCACTATGGAAGTAGATTGCCCAACCTTCCTTCGAGGAGTGGCTGGTGGATTTGAACCACCAGCCTTCTGGTTAGCAGTCAAGTGCCTTAGGCACTACACCACCAGAGCTCCCAATCTAGCCACAGCACCTAGAAAAGAAAAAAAAAAAAAAAAGGCATCAGAATCAGAAAGGAAGAACTAAACTATTTTCTGTTCACAAGTAACATGATCCTGTATGTAGAAAATCCCAGTGTATTCATAAGAAAGCTAGTAGAGCTACTAAATGAATTCAGCAAAGGTGCAGGGCAAAAGATCAACACACACACAGACACACACATACAAGTTTTTTATGTGCCAACAATGAACAATCTGAAAAGGAAATTAATAAATAATTCCATTTACAATATTGATCGAAGACTACAGTCTCAATGGATTATACCTCAATATAAAGAAAACAAAAATCCTCACAATTGGACCAATAAGCAGCATCACAATAAATGGAGAAAAGATTGAAGTTGTCAAAAACTTCATATTACTTGGTTCTACAATCAACACCAATGGAAGCAGCAATCAGGACATCAGATGAAGTATTGCATTGGGCAAATCTGCTGCAAAAAACCTCTTTCAAGTGATGAAGAGCAAAGATAACTCTTGAAGACTAAGGTAAGCCTGACACAAGCTATGATCTTTTCAATCACCTCATCTGCATGTGAGAGCTAGACAATGAATAAGGAAGACTGAAGAAGAGTCGATGCTTTTGAGTTGTGATGTTGTCGAAGAATGCTGAAAGTACTATGGACTGCTAAAAGAACTAACAAATCTGCCTTAGAAGAAGTGCAGCTGGAATGCTCCTTGGAAGTGAGCATGACCAGACTTCATCTCACCTATTTTGGTCATGTTGTCAGAAGGGACCATTCCCTGGGAAAGGATGTCGTATTTGGTAAAGGGGAAGGCCTTCAACAAGATGGATTGACACAGCGGCTACAAAATGGGCTAAAATATAGAAAGGGTCGTGGGGCTGGCACAGGACTGGGCAATGTTTCATGCTGCTATACATAGGGTCGCTGTGAGTCAGAGATGACTCAACAGCACCTAACAACAACAACATCATCCAAAAGAAGAAATACCTAAGAATAAATTTAACCAGAGAGATGAAAGACTTATACATTGGAAACTATAAAGCATTGCTGAAAGAAATTAAGAAGTTCTAAATAACTGGAAAGACATCCCATCTTCATGGATTGAAAGACTGAACATGTGTTTTGGCTTTCTAGTGCTGATATACCAGACATACCCAAGTGAACGACTTGAACAAACAGGGATTTATTCTCTTAGCATTTTGGAGGCTAGAAGTCTGAGTTCAAAGTGCTAGCTCTAGGGACTTGGTGAAGACCCTTTAACTTTGGGCTTCAGCTCTGCCTGCTGCTCTGGGCCCACTGAAGCTGGCTACATCTCTTAAGCAGCTGCTTGTTGCTGAGGCTTACAAGCCCAAGGTCGACAAGTAAAATGGCACAGTATAAAGAGTATCAAGCAACACGGCAGGCCGCTAGTTCATGTCCCAAAACAGCCCCAAGCTTGGCAGACAACGTGGCAGGTCACTCACTGATGACTCAGTCAAATGCAGGATCCAGATGTGCCAAGAAGCTTTCAAGACCTTTCTTAAAGCTGCTGCTTATATACTGGAGCAGATCACATCCCTAAGGCAGCTACTCACGTGCTCACAGTAGATTCCACCACAGAGTTGATAACCAGTCTCAGCAGAGGCAATAACTGCATCCAGCTGCCCAGTCACTCAAAACCAGACCCAACCAAGTTGACACATAACTTTAACTACCACAGCATGTTAGAATGGGTCAATGCTAAGAAGGGGCCATACCTCACACCATACATGACAATTAACTGAGAATGGGTCAGTGATATAAAATATAAGAACTAAAAAGTCATAGAAGAAAGCATAGGCAGTAGCACTCAAAACTTCTTTTTTGCAATGGTTTCTTAGATACGACATCAAAAGAACAAGCAAAAATAGAAAACAATAAATAGATAAATTGTACTTCTTTTAAATTTTTTTAGAAAATATGTATCAAAGGACTTTGGATTAAAAAAAAGTAGACAAACTATAGATTGGGAAAAAATTTGGAGGAACCATATATCTAATAAGGGTTTAATATTCAGAAAATATAAAGACGACCCACAACTCAACAACAAAAAGACAAGGCAATTTTTTTTTTTTTTACAATGAAATTAGAAGTAAGCAGAAGACTTGAATAGAAATTTCACCAAAGAAGACATACAAATGATCGATAAGCACATGAATGATGGTCAGCATCATTAGTCATTAATGAAATACAAATAATATCCTCAGTGAGATGCCATTTCACACCAACTAGGATGGCTATTATCAGAAAAATGCAAAATAATAAGTGTTGGCAAGGGTGAGGAGAAATTGGAACCCTCATTCATTGCTGGTGGAAATGTAAAGCGGTGCTGGTTACAGCCACTGTTGAAAAGTGTTGGATGTTTCCTCAAGAAGTTAAACATAAAATTACCATAAGACTTATAATTCCATTCCTATATTGTATACACAAAAGACTTGAAAAAAAAAAAGACTCAAACGATAAATGTACAAAATTATTCATTGCAGCATTATTTATAATAACTAAAACGTGGAAACAACTGTTGTCCCTCAAAAGATGAATGGCTAAAGAAATGTAGTGTGTACATACAATTGAGTATTATTTAGCCAGAAAGTGTACGGTTGTTCTGATACATGCTGTGGCATAGATGGAAATTGCAAACATTATGCTAAGTGAAATTAGCCACAAATGGACAAATACTGTATGATCTCACTTACATGAAATGTCCAGAATAGGCAAATGCATAGAGACAAAAGTTTATTAGTACTTAACACGTGCTGGGAGTGGAAGGAATGAAGTTAATGCTTAAGGGGTACTGAATTTTCTTTCAGGGTGACAAAAACCTTTTGGAAATAGTGGTGATGGTTACACAGAATGGTGTATGTAATTAATGTCATTGTGCATTTAAAATTATAAATATGGCAAATTTTGTTGTATGTATATTTTTACCACATTTTTTTTAAGCCAATGTGTCTGTTACTCCTAAGGTTTCCAGTGGTCAGTTTTTCCAGAAGTGGATGGCCCAACCCCATTCTTCTTCCTAGTGTTTCTTAGTCTGGAAGTTCCACTGAAACCTGCCCACCAGGAGTGACACTGCTGGTGTTTGATGTTCCAGTGGTATAGCTTCCAGCATCACACCAACACACAGGCCACCACAGTACAACAAACTAACAGACGAGTGTACTTGGCCAGCCAACTGGAATAGATACATATATTTGTGCCCAATCCAAAGAAAGGTGATCCAACAGAATATGGAAATTATCAAACATTAATATCACAAATAAAATTTTGCTGAAGGTAATTAAAAAATAGTTGCAGCAGTATATTGACAGGCAGCTGCCAGAAATTCAAGGCAGATTCAGAAGAAGGCATGTAAATGGGCAAATCATGGTTGAAAGCAAAGAATACCTGAAAGGTGTTTACCTGTGTTTTATTGACTATGCAAAGGCATTCAGCTGTGTGGATCATAACAAAATACAGATAACATTGCAAAGAATGGGAATTCAGAACTTAATTGTGCTTATGAGGAACCTGTACATAGACCAAGAGGCAGTATTTCAAACAAAACTTCATGGTTTAAATCAGGAAAGATGTGCATCTTGGTTGTATCTTTTCACCATACTTAATCTATATGTATGCTGAGCAGATAATCCGGGAGGCTGGACTATATGCAAAAGAATACAGCATCAGGATTGGAGGATGACTCATTAACAACCTGCAATATGCAGATGACACAATCTTTCTTGCTGAAAGTGAAGAAGACCTGAAGCACTTACAATCAAGATCGAAGACTACAGCCTTCAGTATGGATTCTACCTCAACATAAAACAAACCCTCACAACTGGACCAATAAGCAACATAATAATAAATGGAGAAAAGATTGAAGTTTTCAGGGATTTCATTTTATTTCAATCCACCATCAACACTCACGGAAGCAGCAGTCAAGAAAGCAGAGAACATATTGCACTGGACACAGCTGGTACAAAAGATCTCTTTAATATCTTAAAGAGTAAAGATGCCACTTTGAAGACTAAGGTGTGCCTGACCCAAGCCTTAGTATTTTCAATAGCCTCATATCCATGTGAAAGCTAGACAATGAATAAGGATGACTGCAGAAGAATGAACTAATCTGTCTTAGATGAAGTATTGCCAGAATTCCCCTTAAAAGTGAGAATGGCCAGACTTCGTCTTATGAACTTTGGTCATGTTTGGTCAGCCAAAAAGGGGACATAGTGCTGCAGTGATGGGCTCAAGCATAGCAAAGATTTTGAGGATGGCGCAGGAGCAGGCAGTATCTCATTGTGTTGCACATAGGGTCTCTGTGAGTCAGAGCCCACTTGGTGGCCCATAACAGAAACAACAATGTGTGTAGAACATGAATACTATATACAGTGAAGGGAAAGTTCGGGATGGAGGCAGGGCCAGGTCATATAAGAATTTGTAAGCCGTGGCAGGGATTTGGATGTTATGCTTGGGTCATTTAGAAGCCATGAAAGCAAGGGTATGAAACAATCATATTTACCTTTCAAAATAATTATGATGATTGCAGTAAGAATGGATTAGAAGGAGATGAGAGCATATTCAAGGAAATCAAATAGGAGGTAACATCATAACTCATGTGAAAGATGATTGGGACTTAGAGTTCAGTGGTGGCAGTGGAGATTAATAGGCAGAGGTGGATTTGGAAGTTACTTAGAAAGTATAATCATGGCAGTTGGTCATTGAATATGGGGTGCAAGTAAGTGGCAGGTACAAAGAATAACTCATGTCTCTTGCTTTTGTAACTTAACGTGTTTCCATACTGGCATGTCGGCTTACTCCAATGTAAATGTCCCTTCCATTCTGGTATAAACTGAGATGCACAATTTATTTTTTGGTTAGAAATTATCGTCCTGACTTATTTCTATACAAATGTTTTCTCCCTCTGCAGCCCCAGGAAGGTTATCTGATGGTGCAGCAGTTTCAGTATTTAGGATGGGCTTCTCATCGAGAAGTGCCTGGCTCTAAGCGGTCCTTCTTGAAACTGATACTTCAGGTGGAAAAATGGCAGGAGGAGTGTGAGGAAGGAGAAGGCCGGACAATCATCCACTGCCTGTGAGTATGAATCTCGGCCTGGACATTCAGGTAGCCTTGGTGTTCATTCCCCTAATACCTTCACATTTTTTGTGTGATAAAGAATATCTGGGAGTAGGGTCTTTGATGTAAAGAAACTTGAAATGTTCAGTACAGATTAATAAGTAAGCCCTTGATTACTTGCTTATCGGATAATCTGACACTATCTGTGACACTCTCACATCTTATAGACCTCCACAGTTATTTCAAAATTGTTTTATCTCGTGATTCTAGTAACTAATTTTAATTTTTTTAATTTTTTAAAAATAGATTATTATATAATTGTGACATGATTTAAACTATTTTGAACACTCCTCCAAACCACTTTTATGATCCACATTTTACAGATACTGTGAAATCTCCAGGTATCCAGGTAGGTTATTCCTGTGTGTAACCTGCCAGGATGAAGTTAGGTCCTGTCCTCTACCTGTATACATCCATGCACATACCCACTCAAAGCCAATGCCATTGAGTAAATTTTGACTCATAGTGACCCTGCAGGAAACACAAGGTTTCCAAGGCTGTAAAACTTTATGTAAGCAGACTGCCTCATCTTTCTCCTGTGGAGCAGCTGGTAGGTTCAAACGGCCAGCCTTTCAGTTAGCAGCTGAGTACTTTAACCACTATGACACCGGGGCTCCGTTATGCACATACATGTAGCACAATTAGGAGGCAAATGGTGAGAAAAAAAAAAGAGAGAATATTTTCTTTTCCTAAATATATGGTGATGAGGCCTACAGTCATCAAATGCTGCTCTCTGAATGCCTTTGCTTTCTTTGTTTTCAGAAATGGTGGTGGGCGAAGTGGCATGTTCTGTGCTATAGGCATTGTTGTTGAAATGGTGAAACGACAAAATGTTGTCGATGTTTTCCATGCAGTAAAGACACTAAGGAACAGCAAGCCAAACATGGTGGAAGCCCCGGTGAGTCACAGAACCTTAGACTTTGAAGGGATCTTATAGATTACTTTGTAATATACTTCCTTGTTGATTCGATGTCACACATGGGGAATCTGGTGTGTAAATGAATCTTTGTGGAGACTTTCTCACTTCACTGGGGGATTGCTGAGTATCTCTTTCTACCCACCTAAACTTTTAATCACATACAACTGCTAATGACAAAGAAAATTATTGTCATTTAATTTGGGAAATTTATAGATTTTTTTTTTCTATTACCAAAACCCAATGCTATCAAGTTGATTCTGACACAGAGTGACCATATAGGACAGAGTAGAGTTGCCCCATTGGGTTTCCAAGGCTGTAAATCTTTACAGAAACAGACTGCCTCATATTTGTCCCACTGAGCACTTGGTGAGTTTTTGCTACCTTTTTGGTGAGGAGCCCAGTGCTTTAACCACTGTGCCAGCAATATTTGTGGCAATAACCTTTGGTGAATGGCTCTATCTATAATAAGAACAGATCCTGCTATCTTTTATTCTGGTTTATTTTTATTTCTCAGCACATGTTAAATAAAATCATTGTTAACACTGATCTGAGGGATACACTCATAGGTTGTATTAATAGAAACCTGATATTTTTTAAGATACCTGGAATTTATCTATAATCCTTCATTTTGTGATCGAATTATAAATTTCTGAACTGGCGTCTGGAAGTTTTTAGATTTTGGTTGGAAAAGGAAAATATATAGTCAATAATTAAAATATTTAATAATTTATTTGAGTATTTGATCCTTTATGTGGATGCTTTGGGAGGTAAAGGGGGCTGAATCGCATAGCGACACCCCCTTTGAGTTTCGAGGCAGTAAATCTTTACGGAAGTAGATTGCCCAGTCTTCCTTCCACAGGGTGGCTGGTGGGTTTGAACCACCAACCTTCTGGTTAGCAGTCAAATGCCTTAGGCATTATGCCACCAGAGCTCCTTTACAATAGATAAGAAACCAGAATCAAGTACAGTTGAGTCCCATTATTTTTGGTAGTTATATTCAATAAAGTCCCTGCAGATACTAAGTTAGCAAATACTGAGCCAGCCTTGTTTGACCTCAGCTGGAAATATTTTTCTGTTGTGCACATGTGCATATCTATGAAAGACTGAAAGTGCCATGGGATATATTTAGTGAGTAGAAATTCCTGAATAAGGAGTCACGAGTAAGGGATAATGAAGAGGGGACAGTATGCATGATTAGAAATTTCAAAGCTTCATCATAATTGGCAAAATTCATGTATGTGGCACTTCTGGAGGCACACCTTTTTAAATAGTCTTTTTCCTGAGTCAGAGCAGGGAATTTGTAGGGACAGCACCTATGTTTGTGCGGCTTCTAATGTTAAGATGCTACATCTAAAAGACCCTGCCTTTCTGGAATAAGAATAGTGATTTGATTTACTACTGTGTCCTCTTACAACCCACTATCAAGGAAACGTTTGGTTAAGTTAAGTTGCTAAATGACTGATACAGAGGAAATAAGTCTAGGCAGATACCTGCCCTAGGCAATCAATGCCAGCTTTATTTTAGCCAACCCTCATGAGCCCTGATTGTACACTGGTCAAGCAGCTCGACTGCTAACCAAAAGGTTCAACCAGTTGAAATCCAACCCAGCTGCTCTGCCAGAGAAAACACCTGGTAATCTGCGCTTATAAAGATTACAGGCTGGCAAACCCTATGGGGCAGTTCTACTCTGTCACTCTGGGTCACTATGAGTAGAAAATTGACTTGATTGCACCTAACAACACAACAAAGAACAACAATGAATACTGCTGTCAAGGAGAGGGCTTGGTCCTCACATGGTGAAAGCACAGAGCCTGTCAACCTGCTTGTTAGATCAGGTTTGCTTGCCTGGTCACTGGGTAAATAATGTCTTTATCAGACAGCTGCCTCTCCAGTAAAGGGAGGTAAAAAGGATGTGTTCATTCATATTGGAAATGGTTTTGGGTTTCATTAATTTTGTGTAAATTATATATAAATTGTATTACCAACTATACCTTCTTTCTTTCTTTTTCTGTCATCATGATACCTCTAGTACGTGGGATGCAACACTTTGCTCGCTCTGCTAGTGACATTTACTAATTGATACTTTGAACGTTCTTCATGATAATTTTGTAGGATATGGCAGGGAACCCCTACATATTTACATAATGCTTTCTAAAGTTCTCCAGACTCCAGACCACACAATTCATATGATTCTTGACTTGTTCAGGGCTCATAAAATGAGAACATGGCCCCTGTGCATGTTTATAAAATGAGAGATAATAACCTAGAGTATGCATGAGTTCCTGGGGTGGGGATGCTGTATGCAGAATAAGAAAGAAAATCAAACCTCTCACACATTTTACTTCTAAAGAGAGCTATTTCTGTGGGTTGAAAACACATATGTGGTGGGATCAGGTCTGGAGCAGCTGTGTGGTTATAGACTCACAGAAAAGCAAGCCAGAAAAACCAAGGCATCATTGTTGCTTGCCCTACATTTATGAAGATGATCAGATAACTAAAATGAGCAATTCAGGAAACCTTTAAAGCATTTTCACCACTTCCTGCTCATGGATTGCTCACCCAGAGGTGCAGTGCTTCCTGAGGTAAAATTTGAAGTTAGCTTTATGCTGTTTCACTTTCATGAGTGGTAGTAGAAGTCTACCTCTTCTCCAATCACCTCAACTCCCTCCTATGCCATGCCGTCCTCCTGGGAGTATATTGCAGTATCTGAACAGGATGGTCTTGGTTTCCACTGGGGTGCTGTCAGTGGAAATGGAGAAAGGGAATGAATTTGAGGGATTTTAAAGGAAGGACTCACAGGTTTATCTTAGAGATTGAATAGGTAGTGGTAGTGGTTTTAAGCTCTTGGCTGTTTTAAGATTCCTTTGTAAATTTTGCCTCTACCTCTCAGATGAAGCCTTCTAAAGCTATCAGTGGGGCCACTGTCTACCCTCAAAATTCAATTCATTCCTGCATAAAGAGGGAGAACAATGTGGTACAAAACTCAAAATCATTTGGAGGCAAAAAAAAAAAGAAGGTGGGGACCAGGTTTGCTGGTCCAATGGAGCCTGGTGTAACCACTGAGACTATGGCCCCTAGCTGCCCTTCAGGTCTGGAATTGAACCCACAACTGTGGTTTCCAGCCAAACAAAGTACAGGCATGTGAGTTAAACATTTACCTCAAGTAGACACACGCCCTGGAGAGAACAATCATGGGAGAAGGAAGGGCTGCTTATGCACAGGGAGATAGCTCAGGGTGCAGAAGAGTATGAAGGGATGGACACTGGGAGGAGGTAACTATGGGGAGGAAGTGGGAGGGGAGCTGCTGCATTGTAAATTTTGGTCAATGACATGAGACAAAGTATATGTGAACTGCTGTATGAAAAGTGAATTTACTCTGTAAATCTTCACCCAAATCCTAATAAAAAAAAAGAAAAGAAAAAAAAAAAAAATTCAATTCATGACCTCCAAATCTAACCCTGGTTCCTCACCTTTATTTGAAAAAAGAAAAAAAAAAAAAAAAAAGGTTAAACTCTGCCATTCTAGAATTCTCAAAATAGCTACTATTTTCCTTTACATTTATGTCCCATGAATCTGACTAAACACACCACCCTCTAATTTGTGTTTAGTGAAGGTTAATGATTAGTTCAGCGTGCTGTTGAGTTGAGCTGACAAGTTTACTTAAGAAAATTTAAAGTGTAAACAAAATTGCTGGAGACAAACTGAAAAGACTTAACTGTTTGAAACAGTTTTTGGTTCTTCAGATGCACTTGCCACAGTGGTAGGCTAATTTAAATCACACCTACTTGATAATTAGAGTAGGACTAACAAAGACCTCTTGGAAAGTTTTATTACTAGTTTATTGCTGGAGACACCTGGAAGCTCTCTTTGAAAATCTGCCTTTTAAATTGTTCTCCAATTCAGCTTAAATTTAACCACTTTGACTGAGTTAGAGAGTATTTAATGTTATGTATTGTAAATCCTAGTCTGGAATAGAGTCTCTGAATTTTATAAATTCTTTATAATGGAATTACACATACAAAGACTTAGAGCAAAGGTGATTGATTACAACACAAAAGTTTTATTGCCAACCAAATTGTCCTAAATTTATAAATGCAGCAGAAAGAAAAATTCAGGTATAAAAAGGCTGAGAAAATTTAAGAACATCTTGAAATTTTTACTTAAAAACTCTGATGAATCAATCAAAAACTTTATAAAATTATGAACTTGACATTGAGAAAGGGCAGATAAAAATGGCTTTTTTAAAACCCTAAGCGAATAAAATGTTGACAATATTTGCACATGTTCATTGTAGCATTATTTATAATAGAGAAATAAAAGGGCAACCTGACATTCAAACAATTCATAAGTCAGATTGTTATGCGGCATTAAAATTATGTTAAAAGAAATGTTTAGTAACATGGAAAAAGACTGAAAATGTTATGCAAAATACAAAATCATATTCTGAAGTGAACATATTTATTCTGAAATAATTATAACTGTATTTCAACCTTGCATAAAAAAAAGTATGGAAGCAAAATAAGGCAGGATTTTAACAGCAGTTGCTGCAGATGATAGACTCACATATAGAAACACTTTTCCTGAATCTTTGTATTTTTCGATACTGGCAAATTTTTTTATAATGATTAGGTATTTCTATTATAATCAAATAAGAATTCTGGAGATTTAAAACAAGTTTGATAGAAAAAAATAGTCAAAGATAGCATATCATTTTACTTCATTTCTTTCTCTCAAATAAGAATCACTTATTCTCAATTGTAAACTATGTACACCCAGATATTTTCTTGAATAAATTGTTGAGTATTTAGTTAAAGGTTATTATTTACCATTGGCCTTCCTTTTTTTTTTTAACTTTTTTCAACCCTTTTGTGTTCACGTCTTTCAGGAGCAGTACCGTTTTTGCTATGATGTAGCTTTGGAGTACCTGGAATCTTCTTAGTTGGGTGAGACTTTTGCAAGTGCATCTGAACAGAAGCCTGTCTGTCACTTGAGCCAGCAGTTGGACCTGTTACACCTGTGCAGAAAGATTTTAATGTGGGGGGTGGTAACTTTTACATTCAAGAAGTGAAAGTATTTTTCTTATGAAGTTGTGTATCTTAATAAAAAGGACTGAATTAGTTTCTATTACTGTATTACAGCATCAACATTTTGTGTCCCATAAGTTATATTTAATAGGAACCAGATTCAAAGAAAAAAAAACCTGGTTAAATGAGAACTTATTAGTGTTTGTACAGTGAATACGCAGCCTTTTCTCTCCTGGTTAAAGCAACCACCACCTGTTGCATGAATTAATGCTTCCTATGTGACATTTTTCTCCCTTTTTTAGATAAAAGATACTAATTCTTAAAGGAAGAAGAAAAGAAAAGCTGTGCAAATACATAGTCAATTTCATTTTTTTTATGTTTCAACTGTAGCAGATCTCTATAAATATATAAATATATATAACTGGCTTATTTTCTTTTAATGTGCAATGATGGCTGGATCATTTAAAGTTCTTTTTAGAAAAAAAAAACATAAGCCAAAGACTCAAGTGTAAATATGTCTATATGGAGAAAGCACATTATATTTATTGGTTATTGGCATTCCTTTTTTTGATGGTTAAAATACTACCACCACACAATCATTTTTTTCCCCCAGAAAGCTTTTTCTTTAGCTAAAATCAACTGTAAACGATTTTTGTAGATTATTTTTTGTATGTTTTAGTGTAAGTAGAGGACAGACTTTTTATTCATAAACCAGGAAGCAATGTTCTTTATAGTGATTCTCTTGTGTACATGCTTGTGAATTGAATTTATGTGAAACACCTTGGCAATTGGGTCTTTCAGTATAGGACCAAATTAAAACATTTGCTGAAAATGTCTAGTTTTTCACAGTTTCATTAGGTAAATAATGGTTTGGTGATCACATATCAGAAATGCACACATTCAGAGGCCTTGCTGATAACTGAATTGCACAATGTCGAACATGGCCTTTAAGCATTGTTTAAATTTTAAAGGAATCAATCTTTTCAGCCTGTGGCCAAGCACTGGTCAAGAAAATAAGATGGCAACATTTATGCTTTCAGGGTCAAGTTTTAGCAAACTGTAGACTGTCAAGGTGATAAAATGTGTCTTTTGATGTTTACATGCACAAGCTTTGGGTTCTGACCATCGAAAGTGTGAATAAATCAATGCCAGACTCCTGTTTTGTGCATTGTCACGGGATTCCCAAGTGAACCTTCTAAATGTAGTCTTATTCACGTGCTCTGTGTAGCTGTAACTCCACATCATCAGCTTGCAGTTTGTTACTGACTAAAGCATTCCAGTATCCTCTTTCTAGATTGCCAGTACATGACATGGTGCTTATAATGATTCAATTAAAGTAGGAGTGAAATAAAGTTTTTATAATTACAACAATTATTGTTTGCACATTATTTTCCACTCTTAATTTTCTAGGCTTAACTCCCAAATAAATAGCCTGTTTCTGTATTCATTGCTAGGAACGAGGTGGCACAGATGGTTTTCACTCAGCTGCTGACCAAAATGTTGGCTGTTTGAACCCACCCAGCAGTCCCATGGAAGAACAGCCAAACAATATGCTGCCATAAAGATTACAGTCAAGAAAAGCCTCTGGGTCTCAGTTCTACTCTGTAATGCATAGTATGGTCAGCGTGCGTCGGAATTGACTCAATGGCAATGGGTGTTTTTTGTTTTTTGTTTTTTGTTTTTTTTTTCCAGTATACTCCTTGATATAAGTAGACCACAGAAATTCCATTAAAAGAAAAAATATATATATCCAAACACTAGTTCCTATCATGTTTCTCTCTAAATTGAATGCCATAAAATCCAGGGAAGTGAAGGGGAAAGTCAGGGATTGACATCAATTTATTTTTCCTTTGTAGCTTCTGTCTTTAAATTCCATTGTCCTTTTATATAATATACATTTCCTTACTTCTTCCTTAATAGCAAACTTACAAATAATAATTACTATCCAGTTTCATAGATGAAGAAACTGAAGCTAATGAGAAAGTCAATGATTTATCATCAGATTCCAATCTGAATCTGACTTAGCAGTTTACTCTTCCACTAAATTCCCTATTTTGACAAAGAAAATTTGGCACTTCATTTTTATATTTCTTCATTAATTGATTTCTCCATAAAGTATTACTATTATGGACACCTTCAGCTCACATTTACTATCTATATTATTAGAACATTTATAGCTTTCTGTGGTAAAAATTCAGATAACAGGACTTTATCTAGGGAGACTAATTTCCATGCAAATATGGAGGCATTTAACAAAGAATCCACAGAAATTCACCCAAAGTCACCAAAGATTCGATTACCCATTAATATACATGGGGCTGATCCTATGGAGAATTCTGCTTTACTGTATGACATGTTTTCCTTTCCACTCACATGCTTGCATGCACAACACAAAAATCAATACAAATGCAGCTCTGCTATCCAGAGGTCCTCCAAAATTCAAGCGAAGAACCAGAAGAGTCCCCTCTCTCTCTTTGACAAGAAGCAAAAATGGCAAGTTTGGTTTATTTGAGCACCACAGAAGCCAGTTCATCAGAAGACACTGGAGTGAGGAATGGTACCTAAGTCTATTTTTCTCAAAACCAATATTCAGAAAGCTATACATGATAGCCCCACGGAGCTCTCTGTTATAGTCCATATGTGGCTTATGTCCCACCTAGCTCTACCCTTCTGAGAGTATGTTCTAGCATAACTTGAAAAGTAGTCATGCTTTTCATAGTTGAAGGCATCCTATCCCTATAAGGTTATTCATTAAGTGGCTATCATGAAGTTAAAATTTCTGGACCCCCTTCCTACATACTATCAGTAAGGAAGTGTCAGAAGTATTTGAGCCAGAGACACATTGAGCTGGGAATTTTGAGTGTTAACCAAAAATTGACAATAAGTGTTAGCTATCTGATCTGAGTTAACTAGACTTGTTCTAATATTTAGTCTTTGGAGAAAGGAAAGGTCTTTGATGGATGTAAAGACATATTTACCTCCACAAGGATGTGCTGATGTGCTCCTTCAGTATTCACCTTACTGAGAATTTCTTGAGTTCCAGGCATTCATGCAATAAGCTTGGAAGTCAGACTTCAACAGCTATGCATCCTAAAATCTTCTCTTTCCGAGAAAATAGTGTAAATAAAGAAGCATAAGCATAAAGATCGATATCCTAGGCATTTGTGAGCTGACATGGACTGGTTTTGACCATTTTGAATCAGATAATCATATGATCAGTTATGCTGGGAATGACAGATTGAAGAGGAATGGCATGACATTCACATGGAAGACAAGTTAATACTATTATTCAAATATACACACACCACCCACCAAAGCTAAAGATGAGAAAATTGAAGATTTTTTACCACCATCTGCAGTCTGAAATTGACTGAACATGCAATCCAGATGTGTTAAGTATCACTAGTGATTAGAATACAAAAGGTTGGAAACAAAGAATCACTGGTAGTTGGAAAATATGACCTTGGTGATAGAAATGATGCTGGAGTTTACATGATAGAATTTTGCAAGACCAACAACTTACTCATTGTGAATCCCTTTCTTCAACAACACAAATGGCAGTTATACAAGTGGACTTCATCAGACAGAATACACAGGAATCAGATTGACAACAACCATGGCAAGAGGCAATGGAGAAGCTCAGTATCTTCAGCCAAAACAAGGCCAGGAGCTGATTGTGGAACAGACCATCAACTGCTCATATCCAAGTTCAAGTTTAAGTTGACAATTAAAAGTCCACAAGAACCAAATGTGACCTTGATTAGATCCCTCCTGAATTTAGAGGCCATGTAAAGAACAGATTTGGTGCACTGAACACCAATGACCAAAAACCAGAGGAATTGTGGGATGACAGCAAGAACATCATGAAGAAAGCAAGATGTCATTAAACAGACAAGAAGGAAGAAAAGACCAAAATGGATGTTAGACTCTGAAACTTGCCCTGGAATGGGGAGTAGCTAAAACAAATGGAGGAAATGACAAGATAAAGGAGCTGAATATAAGATTTCAAAGAGCAGCTCAAGAAGACAAAGTCAATTATTATAATAAACATCAAAAGAAGATGGAATATACAGAGTCACTGTACCAAAAGAATTGGTTGATGTTCATCCATCTCAGATGTGGCATGTGATCAAGAACCAGTGGTACTGAAGGAAGAATTGGAGGCTGCATAAAGGAAGTGGCAAAAAACGAGGCTCCAGGAATTAACAGAATACCTGTTGAGATGTTTCAACAAACAGTGCCATGCTGGAGGCACTCACTCAGATATGCCAAGAGATTTGGAAGACAGCTACCTGGCCAACTCACTGGAAGACATCTGTATTTGTACCAATTACAAAGAAAGCTGATCCCACAGAATGTGGAAATAATTGAAGAATATCATTAATATTTACATTCAAGTAAAATCTTACTGAAGATCATTTTAAAATGGTTGCAGTAGTATATTGACAGAGAACTTGCAGAAATGCAAGCTGGATTTAGAAGGGGACGTGGAATGAGGGATATCAATGCCAATTTCAGATGGATCTTGGCTGAAAGCAAAGAATACCAGAAAGATGTTTACCTGTGTTTTATTGACTATGCAAAAGCATTTGTGTGAATCATATCAATTTATGGATAACATTGAGAAGAATGGGAATTCCAGAACACTTCATTGTTTTCATGAGGAACCTGTACATAGACCAGGAGGCTATCATTCAAACAGAACAAGGGGATACTGCATGGTTTAAAATCAGGAAGGTAGTGCATCAGGGTTATATCCTTTTACCATACTTACTCAATCTGTATGCTGAGGAAATAATCCAAGAAGATGGACTATATGAAGAATGTGGCATCAGGATTGGAGGGAAGACTCATTAACAACCTGCAATATGCAGATGACACAACTTTGCTGAAAGTGAGGATGACTTGAAGCACTTACTGTTGAAGGTGGAAGACAACAGTCTGCAGTATGGATTACACCTTAATATAAAGAAAACAAAAATCCTCACAACTAGACCAATAAGCATCATCACAATAAATGGAAAAAACCTTGATGTTGTCAAGGACTTTATATTACTTGGCTCTATAATCAACACCAATGGAAGCAGCAGTCAGGACATCAGACGTATTGCATTGGGCAAATCTGCTGCAGAAGACTTTTCAAGTGCTGAAGTGCAAAGATGTCTCCTTGAAGATTGATATGCACCTGACTCAAGCCATGGTATTTTCATTCACCTCTTATGCATGTGACAGCTGGACAATAAATAAGGAAGACTGAAGAAGAGTTGATGCTTTTGAGTTGTGGTGTTGGCAAAGACTGCTGAGAGCACCATGAACTGCTAAAAGAACTAACAAATCTGTCCTGGAAGAAGTGCAGCCTGAACGCTCCTTGGAAGTGAGAATGACCAGACTTCATCTCACCTACTTTGATCATGTCAGAAGAGACCATTCCCTGGAGAAGGATATCATGCTTGCTGAAGTGGATGGTCAGTGATCAATGGGAAGGCCCTCAGCAAGATGGATTGACACAGTGGCTGCACCAGCGGGCTCAGCTGTAGTAAGGATCCTGAGATGGCACAGGACTGGGCAGTGTTTCATTCTGTTGTACGTAAGGTCAGTATGAGTCGAAGATGACTCGATAGCACCTAACAACAATAACAACCACCCAAGCCGTGGGATTTTCAGTCACCTCATATGCATATGAGAGCTGGACAATGTATAAGGAAGACAGAAGAAGAGCTTTTGAGTTGTGGTGTTGGTGAAGAATACTGAGAGTACCATGGACTGCAAAAAGAACTAACAAATCTGTTCTGGCGGAAGTGCAGCTGGAATGCTCCTTGAAGGTGAGAATGGCCAGATTTTGTCTCACCTACATTGGTCAGGTTGTCAGAAGAGACCATTCTCTGGGGAAGGATATCATGCTTGGTAAAGTGGAGGGTTAATGGAAAAGGGGAAGGCCCTCTACAGGATGGATTGACACAGTGGCTCGACGATGGGCTCGGGTATAGCAGGGATCTTGAGACTGGCACAGGACTGGGCCATGTTTCGTTCTGTTGTACCTAAGGTTGCTATGATTTGGAGACAACGTGACAGCACCTAACAACAAAGAAGCTCCTGGAATCTGAAAAATTTACTAAACTAAACATCAAAAAAATTAATATGGAGGAGAGACATGACTACCTGTAGCTAACTAGGAATAAGAGAGAGCTTATTAGCTTTGGGAAAATGCCTTTGAAATTTGCCCTACTTTCACAGAGAAGTGACCACTGTACATCCATACCCAATTTGTGCCCTTCCACAAGCTTTTATCATAACAATGGCCTGAAATCAAGATTCCATGCCATATTCTAGTGTAATAGATAAAATACCGGTTCCTTTTTTACACTGTGAAACATTTCTATAAGCAGAAACTCCACAGCTCTCTTATATACATTTCAATGGAGAGGCAATATTATCTTTTATATTTTAAAACTTATATCCTAAGTGAAGATAGAAGACAGCTGACTGTGTATCCCTTAATAATGTCTATTTGTAAATTATTGCAAAAGTATCCCCATAGTTTAGAATGGCTCAGAGTGGGAGACATTATCTGAATCTGGTCACAACTCTGGTCTGTTCAAGCAGTCTGGAGAGTATTTGAATATTGTCTCTCTAAAATTAAAAGGAAAAGTCTGTCTTGGGATCTTCTTTAAGTAAGCTGTAAGATGCTTCTGGAATATAAATTGTTCAAAAATCAATGAAATGTGGTAGATATAACACTACTGAACTTCCACTTCCTCCAGAGTGCATTGAAGTGCTAACCTGGAAGATAACAAACACCAGAGACACTGTTGATATTGAATCCCAAAAGACAAATGAAGGGATTTCCAAACCATTGAAGAAAACATAAGTCCCTATAGAATACCTGAACACTCTTTAATGTTAAAATCTGCCCAGGGCAAGAAAGGGAGGAGGGAATATATAACAGAAACATTTGGTGCATTTACCAATTATAGAAAATGATTGTGTGAGATCTAATACACAATGAGTTTTTATTTATTTGGATTCAATATTAGTCTCCACACAGTCTTGATACAATTAGAGGATATGTAGTGTCTGTTCTTGTTGTTAGGTGCCATCAAGTCCACAAATCATAGCAACCATATGTACAACAGAAAGAAACACTACCAGGTCCTCGCCATCTTCATGCTTGCTGCTCGGTTTGAACCCATTGTCCTAGACGCTGTATGAGTCTATCTCACTGAGGATCTTCCTCTTTTTCACTAACCCTCTACCAAGCAAGACACTCTTCTCCAGGACTGATCCTGATAACATATGGAAAGAAAACCCCAGAAACCAACTGCCATTGAGTCAATTCCAACTCAGAGTGACCCTATAGAGCAGAGTAGAACTGCCCTCATAGGGTCTCCAATGTTGTAAATCTTTACGAAAGCAGAATGCCTCATGTCTGGCTCATGAAGTGACCGGTAGGTTCAAATCAATGACCCGTTGGTTAGCAGCCAAATGCTTTAACCACTGTGTAACCAGAGCTCCTGATAATATATCCGAAGTACATGAACTCTTACCATCCTTGCTTCTGAGGCACGTTCTGTCTGTACTTCCAAACAGATTTGTTGTTCTTTTGGTAGTCTGTGCTATAGTCAATATTCTTCACCAACAACACTGTAATTCAACGGCATCAATTCTTTGGTTTCCTTATTCATTTCACAGCTTTTGCATGCATATAGGTGATTGAAAATACCATATAAAGTTTAGAATAAAAAATTCTAAAGAAGGATATCTAAACTGTCACCAATGAGTTCTTAAAAGGAAATTATTTTGTAGTATAGACAGACTATGTGTGTGTGTGTGTGTGTGTGTGTGATATATACTGTGCAGACAGTAAAATATAATGAAATGTGCAAAGACCTTGAGTTAGGAAACCAAAAGGGAAGAATACACTCAGCATTTCTAAGGCTGAAAAAACTGAAGAAGAAATTCAAGATTTTGGTTGGAATATTGAAGGATTCTATGGACAAAATATTAATGCAGGAAGCATCAAAAGATATAAGGAATACACAGAATCACTGTACCAAAAACAATTGGTCGAAGTTCAGTCATTTCAGGAGGTAGCCTATAATCAAGAACCAGTTATATTGAAGAAAGAAGTCCAAGATGCACTGAAGGCATTGGCAAAAAAGAAGTCTCCAGGAATTGATGAAATTGCAATTGAGATGTTGCAACATCTCAATGCAATGACTGCAACACTGGTAGCACTCCCTCATCTATGCCAAGAATGTTAGAAAATGGCTAGCTGGCCAAAACACAGGAAAAGATCCATATTTGTGGATTCCAAAGAAAGGTAATCCAACAGAATACAGAAATTATCAAATAATTCATTAATATCACAGGCAAGTAAAATAATGCTGAAAATAACTCAAATATGGTTGCAGTGGTAGATGGACGGGGAACTGCCAGAAATGCAAGCTGGATTCAGAAAAGGATAAAGAACAAGAGATATCATTGCTGATACCAGATGGATCTATGCTGAAAGCAGAAAACACCAGAAAGATGTTTACGAGTGTTTTGACTATGCAAAAGCATTGGCTGTTTGGATCATAACATTCTGGTTATTATGGATAACATTAAAAAGAATGGGGATTCCAGAAGACTTGATTGTGCTCATTCAGAACCTGTATGTAGACATTCGTGGCATAGATGTTCGAACAGAACAAGGGATACTGCATGGTTTAAAATCAGAAAAGGGGTGTGTGTAGGTTGTATCCTTTTACCATACTTATTCAATCTGTATACTGAATAAATAATTTGAGACTGGACTATATGAAGAAGAACGCAGAATCATGATTGGAGGAAGACTCATTAACAACCTGTGATATGCAAATGACATAACCTTGCTTGCTGAAATAGAAGAGGACTTGAAGCATTTACTGATGAAGATCTATGACTACAGCCTTAAGTATGGATTACACCTCAACATAAACAAAACAGAAATCCACACAACTAGACCAATAAGCAACATGATAAACAGAGAAAATATTGAGGTTGTCAAGGATTTCTTTTAATTTGGATCCACGATTGATTCACATAAAAACAGCAGTCAATAAATCAAATAGTAATAAAAATAAAAAGAACACATACAACACAATAAAAATTTTTAAAAAATCAATTGACATACAAGGAAAGATTTATGTATGGAAGGAAACTTTCTTTGTTGATTACAGGAGTGGGAGAGGACGGGAGGGAACACTGCAAAAAAAAAATGCATTGACCCATGTCACTTTAGTTTTGTGTATTTCACTGTGTAAATTATATTTCAATAAAATATATTTTTAAAAATCAACTGACATACTGTATTGGGCAAATCTGCTGCAAAAAAACCTCTTTAAAGTGCTTAAAAGTGAAGATGTCATTTTCAGGACTAAGAAGCACGTGAAGGAGCTCTCTAGCATAGTGCCTGAGGCACGTGACTGCTAACAAGAAAGCTGGCAGTTCAAACCCACCAGCCACTCCTCGGAAGGAAGGCTGGGCAATCTACTTCCGTTGTGATATCGCCTCGGAAACCCAAGGAGGGGTCACTATAAGTCGAGTCCAACTCCACGGCACATAACAGCACCAACAAGAAGCACAGACCAAAGCCAGAGTATTTTCAATACCTTTTATAAGCATATGAAAGTTGGACAATGAATACAGAAAACTGGAGAAGAATTGATGTTCGAGAAGAATATTGAATATAACATGGAATGCCTTAAGAACAAAGAAATCTGTCTTGGAAGAAGTACAGCCAGCACTCTCCTTAAAAGTGAGAATGGCAGGACTTTGTCTCACGTACTTTGGACAGGCTATCAGGAGGAACTAGGCCCTGGAGGAAAACATCATGCTTGGTAAAGCAGATGGTCAGTGAAGAAGAGGAAAACACTTGAAGGGGTGGGTTGACCCGGTGCCCACAAAACCAGCCTCAGAACACTGCCCATGAGGAAGGTACAGGGCCCCGGTGTTTTGTCTGTTGTGCATAAGATCGCTATTAGAAACAACTTGAAGGCACTGTTCTTGTTGTCTCCTGTTTACTCTATCTGGTGAAGTCCATGTGTGTAGTCACCATTTATGTTGTTCAAAAAAAGGTATTTGCAATGAATATGTCATTGGTCTTACACAATTCTGCCATGTGAACTCCAGTGTCATTTCTATCACCAAGGCCATATTTTCCAACTACTGCCTCTTATTTGTTTTCAACTTTCTTTCACATTCCAATCCAGTAATTATCAATGTGTCTTGATTGCATATTTGATCAATTTCAGACTGCAAAGTCAGTAAGAACCTTCAATTTCTTCATCTTTAGCTTTAATGATTTGAGCATTAATTTGAATAATAGTAGTATTACCTGGCCTTCTTTGAAGATATATATGGGTAGAGCTTGAAATGTCCTTTTTGTTGATGAATGTGATATCATACCTCTTCAATGGGTTATTCCCAGCACAGTAGATCTTATGATTCATTGTCCTATTCAACATGACAAATACTGGTCAATTCAGCTCACTAATGCCTAGGATATTGATATTCATGCATTTCATTTGGTCTTTGACAACTTCCATTTTTTCTAAATTCATACTTTATGCATTCCATATTCCAATTATTAGTGGATGTTTGCAACTGTTTCTTCTCATTTTGAGTCATACCACATCAGCAAATGAAGGTCCTGAATGCTTTATCCACATCACTTAGGTTGACTCTGCTTTCAGGAGGCAGCTCTTCCCCAGTCACATTTTGAGTGCCTTCCAGCCTGAGGGACTCGTCCTCTGGCACCATATCAGACAGTGTTCTGCTGCTGTCCATAAGGTGTTCACTGGCCAATCGTTTTTTCAGAAGTCCATCACCACGTCCTTCTTACTAGTTTCCCTCACCCTGGAAGCTGCACTGAAACCTGTCCACCACGGGTGAGTGATATTTGAAATACCAGTGGCATGCCTTCTGGCATCACAACATGCAAGTCACCACAGTGGGACAAACTGACAGAAGATTGGTGGCGACAGCACCTAAAAATAACAAACAGATAAATGGCCATTCATTTAAACATACTGCATGATCTAAGAGAGTAAATCAAACTGGGAAATTAGAGAAACATGCTTGTCACAGCATTCATTTGATTTGTTAAGAAAGAGCAGTGACAAACTCAAATGCCTATGTTGTTGTTGTTATGTGCCATCAAGTCAGACCTGACTCATAGCGACCCTTCCTTGGGTTTCCAAGGCGGAATCACTACAAAAGTAGATTGCACAACCTTTAGACCAGCATTTCTTAGGTGAGGGAAATAGTTTCACAATGGTGGCTCAGGTTGTATTATTATTACAGGACAAATATTCTTATCTTGTGCATTTTAAACTGGAAATACTCTTCACATTTACACACCCCCCCCCCCAGAAAAAAATTGAATCTCCCACTTTTTCTGAAAACACATGACCCTCTGGGTCATTCTTGCATTTCTCCATTGTTACCTGAGAAATGAATACTACCAAAAATTCTCATTGAAAAAACACAGTAGCATGAGTGTGATGATAAATGGCAACTGTTGTTTGATAAGGAGACCAAAGGGGAAAATATACTAGACAGTCAATCGATGCCTCAAGAGGATGGAACTTAACTCAGTTCCTAGATTGTTCACTCTGGGGAATATGAACCAACAGTGTCAGAGTTTTTCATTTCTCGAAAGATTGTGGTCATTTTAAATTGTATGTGAATTCTTAAAGTTTGTGAGTGTTGGCATCAAATTAAAAAACAAAACCTTTGTCCCAACTCTATGTAGAACACACAAAGCCCATATGAAGGGCCCACGTACAACATGGCTCATAGAACAGGTGCTTCCTTTCTGAGTTCCCAATACTATTCTTTCCATAGATCTCATATTACATCCACAGATCTCAACTCTGTTGTAGAATAACCGTTGTCTTAAATGTTTTGCTGGTTTTCGTTTTAAAACTTTTTATTGTGATTTGAGTGCAATTTTACAAAGCAGGTTCATTTTACACCCAACAGTTTATACACATTTTGTTTCCTGACACTGATTACATTCCCCACAGTGTAACAGCTTTCCCCTGTGGTTACCCTTCCCTGTGTCCTTCTTACATATGCATTCCAGCCTGCCTAGCTTTCTCCCTGTGCAAGTGCTGCCTTTTCCCTCTCCCATGGGTGACTGTTCTCAGTGTAGTTATTCAGCTGGTAGGCCTATCTATTGTTTGGCTGACAACTAACCCAAGGAAGTAAATCCAATTCCAGGACCAAAGGGTGACCCAGGGCTATAGTCTCAGGGGTTTCACCAGTCTCTGGCTGTTCTGACCTTTTAAAAATGTCTTTTAAAAATACAAGTTTTCATTGTCTTAAAATATCTATCACAACTCTTTTTCCACAGTCTTTGTTTCCAGTTTTCCTTATTTTCTCACACGTTTTTCTGTAAATGAAGTGCAGATGATTCTTGACTTCTAAGATGAGGAAAAAAAAAAAAAAATAACAATAACAAGGTCAATGTCTCTTTCTGCCAGTTCCTGCCTGGAATAAATTCAGAAAAGCACATGTCAGGAAGTAGCTCCCATTTTCTCTAGTAAGCACCCCCAAAATGATGACTAGAATATAATTCTTCTGGAAATGATAGTACTGAGAACTCCAAAAGAGAGCACTTGTTCTGTGAGCCGTGTCGCAAGTGCAGAATAGCATCTGTGGAAGCACGCACTTCCAGATTGCAGTAGGACCTGCTGACTTCTACGGCAGGTGCAAAACAGTGTGGGCTTTTGCCCCTCCACAATGGGAACCTGAACTCCAGTTACATAAATCTAATCTCCTTAAGCACAATCAGCAGATTAAAATTGTTTTCTTTTCACTTTCATGTTAAAATCTTGGCATGGTAAAGTGAGAAAGTATTTGTTAATGCCTTACTTTCCAATGTCAATGTTCCAGTGTTCCAGTGTTCTTTATTGCCTGGTATCAAATGTGGTACTTGAGGGGAAAAGACCCATGTTCACTTAAGAAACCAGAGGGTTGATTTTCCCATGAAATGATAGAATCCGTTCTTGTTGTTAATTGCCGTCAAGTCAGCTCCAACTCACGGCAACCACATATACAACAGAACAAAATATTACCGGTTTCTGTGCCATCTTCACTCTCATTGGTGTGCTCAAATCCATTTCTTGTAGTCATTGTGTCTTTCGAGTGTCTTCCAACCTAGAGGGGTCATCTTCATCTTGTTTATAACAATATTGTGATCCATAGGGTTTTCACTGGCAAATTTTTGGAAATAAATTGGCAGGTCTTTCTTCCTAGTTTCTCTTAGTGTGGACTCTCAACTGAACCTTGTCCACGGATGGGCGACCATATTGATGTGTGAAATACTGGTAGCATGTCTTGTAGCATCCTAGCAATATACCATCCACCACAGTGTAAGAAACTAAGAGAAGTGGTGGAGAGGGACATTAGAGATTACCAGATCTGATGTCTTTTATTTTTAAAGTTAAAGAATTAAAACCTAGAGAAGTTATATGTCCATCTGCTAAGGGCCAGATAGTAAACATTTTAGGCTTTAAGGACCATTTGATTTCTAGATTTCTACTCAAATCTACCACTGAAGTGCAAAAGTAGCCATAGACGATAGGTAAATGAATGGGTATGGCTGAGTTCTGGTAAAACATTATTTTTATAAATTAGATGGTAGATGTTTGGACCATAATTTGTTGACCGCTGGTCAACTGAGACTGAGATCTTTGACTGAGACAGACATTGTTTTTGTTGATTCTTTTTCAGACACTAGGCAACTAACATCCACTTATTTAACCATTTATATTCCTAGGATCATTTCTCTAACTGGTCCTAGAGTACAGAAGGCTTACTGCTAATCCTTCCAGATTTGTCAGCTCTTGAACCGTGACTACTGCTTCCCTAGCCCTCTTTCATTGGACATGGAGATTTTTCTAGTGCAGTGTTCTAACCAAGAAAGAAAAGAATAAAGCAGTTACTTAGTATAATGCAAAATATTTTCTCACTAGATACAATTCAGCAATGCTGGAACAAGTAAATATGTCTTGTAGAGTGAGCAATGACAACCCTAGTTGTATATTGATCTACTACATATTGATTGCTACAGAAAAACACTCTGGTCTCATAACATTCTACCAAAAAGTGCCAGATTTCAAGATCTGATTCAGCACTGCTTTTGAAATCAGAAGTGGCTTCAGTGGCCAAAATCGCCTTGTCTTTTTCACCTGTGTTTATCTTGCCCATAACGTGGCAGATTGTTCTTTCAACTGACCTAGAACTAACAACCCCATTTACTTAGCATATTTGCAGACGTAAATCAATCCCAATATTCAACTTCTATTGCTTAAAAGGATTTTCATAAGTCTTCCCTAGAAACGTTAGGTTGATCTGCTCTTCTCACTATGAGTAAGACACAGTACTTGCCCCACTAGTATACTATATGTCTAGTATATGGCTGCTCTAGCAGAACCCATATACCCATACAGTGCAACCTGTTAGCTTCTTCTTATGTGACAATACATTCTATTATCCCTGGACTGCCAGAACAACAACAACAAAAAATCTGCCCTGGAGGAAGAGCAGCCAGAATCTTCCTTGGAAGCATTGGAAGCAAGAATGGCCAGACTTCATCTCACCTACTTTGATTACGTTGTCAGAAGAGATCAATATGGAGGGTATCACGCTGGGTAAAAGAGAGGGTCAGTGGAAACGGGGAAGACCCTCAATGAGATGGCTTGACACAGTGGCTGCAAAGTTGGGTTCAAGCAGAGCAAGGACTGTGAGGATGGCACAGGACCAGGCAGTGTTCCAGCTGTGCACGGAGTTGCTGTGAGTCAGAGCTGACTTGACGGAACCTAAGAGCAACAACAAACATCTGGAGCAAAGCTATCCACTGCTCATATGACCTGCTTTATATTGTATGCAAGCAGAAATAAGAGAAGCCCTGGTGGCACAATGGTTAAATGCTCAGCTGCTATCTAAAAGGCCTGCTATTCAATTTCATCCACTGCTCTATGGGGAAAAATCTGATGATCTGCTCATAAAGATTATAGCATAGAAAACCCTCAGTTTTACACTGTCACTGGTGGTTCCTATGGATTGGAATTGACTCAACAGTACAGGACAACGACAAAGCAGAAATAAATTATTTCGTGAGCCTGATGAAAATGTAGGATTTATTTGTTGTTGCTGTTACAGCAGCTAATATACACAGGCACCATTTTTATTTTTTTAATGCAGTCATAAATGTTTTTCTTATTTTAAATATTTGTTGAAGGTTCCCCATTGCTTTGGAATACAGTCCAAAATTTTTTTAAACATGGAGCATAATTTCTAGAATGATCTGGAACCTGATCCCCATAGATAGATCTCCTAGGACCAATTGTACTATGTAAGGTTATTTTCGTTAGCCAGAAGACACTGATTTTTACTAACAAGACAAAATTGGAGGTTTAGTTGAAGCTTACTGGGAGAATGAAGGGAATGCTGAACATCCATGATCTGGAAAAGTGGCAATTTTTACACCTTGGGATAGGACTAGTAGGAATGCATGTAGGCTAGCTTCAAAGTGTTCCATCTCTCTATCTTTGTGAAAGTTTTGAACTCTAAGAAGAGAAAATTGAATTTTCTCATCGCAGCAGTCAAGGTCTACTTAGGTAAACAGGAACATGCCAGAGATTTCAACCAGAGGAATTTTGACACAGGAGGTAGTTGCTAAAGTATTCAAAAGAATGAGGAAACAAAATTGAGAAGGTGAAGGCAACCAGTGAACAGTTACTTCCTACTTGCTATCTCCTCAACCACCAGTGGAACAAAGAGAAAGAGATGTTTTACCATTGCTCAGGAGCACTGTGTCTGCTGAAACTGGTGGAGACTACTACTGCTGTGAAAACCACTGTGCTGGAACTGCCAATGCTTCTGAAACATTTACCCTCCAGTCATTTGGGGCAGCCTCCTACCCTATTAGATCTTTTAAAGGCCGCAAGAGCCTGTACTTGCCCACTGCTATCAGACATCACTGGAGATAGAGAATAGCAACTCATCTTTTACTTTCCAGTGTCTTACCAACGCCTCCTCTTGGAAAGTTCTTACTGGAAGCAGCTGACAATGGAGTTGGGGAAATGACATTTGTAAATTAAATATAGTTTGTAGTTTACTGTTAGCATGTAGTTTATATTTTGCATGTATTTAGAGTTTGTAGTTTGTCTCTTTGGCATCCTCTCTTACCACTCCACCTATATTTAATTTCCTTACATAAACAATAACAACACCATCTGCTTCTGTCTCATATAGTGCAAGTATGCCTTATACTAGGAGCTCTGGTAGCATAGTGGCTAAAGCACTTGACTGCTAACCAGAAGGCTGGCGGTTCAAACCCACCAGCCACTCCTCGGAAGGAAGGTTGGGCAAT
>NW_006921754.1:5701659-5704445 GCF_000298275.1 Orycteropus afer afer | reverse complement strand
GGAGGCAGAAGGAGGATCTTACTGCCATCAAGAGAGAAGAACCAGAGGTGGAGTGAAGCAAGTCCTTGGATCTGAGATCCCTGCTCTCGACTTCCCTGCTGAGTGATTGGTTGAGACTAAGGCAGAGAGACAATAGCAGCAGAATTGAGAGACTGGCTCGAGGCACATCAGCTGGCTTGCAGGCCAAGGCCCACGGAATGAGAAAACTGAGTGCCTTTGAGCAGTAGGCTTGCTGGTGGAGTGGCATGCACCTAAAAGAGCTCTGTAACACTAGCTCATGCAGGACAGAGGTAAGGCCAAGGGGCTAAGAGCCAAAAAGAGATGTCCCTGAGGGCATGGTGGAGGGCTTGCTTTCTAATATCCTGAGCATTCCTGAACCTGAATTGTAACCTGTTGCTTCCCTAATAAACCCACAATTGTGAGTATTGTCTGTGAGTTCTGTGTGACTATTGGAGTGAATTGCTGAAAGCAGCAGAGAGGTAGGGAGTGCCATGGGAGGGATGGTTGGTGTCAGATTTGGTGAAAAGGCTGGAGGGTGATGGCACGTCTGGTTTCATAGGAAAATGTCTTGGGCTGCTGATAGTGATTCTCTCTCCTCCTTGTGGAAGTTAGAGGAGGTCAGAAGATAGTGCTACCATACCCTTTTTGCAGATGTGGTAGGCAGTTTCTTAGAAGGGCTTCAAGATTCACCCGACCATTACCATGTACATGGCCTGTATAATCCCTCTACTTCAATATGCTGTGGAACAGTGAATATAATGGGACTCCTGAAATTGGGCTATAAGAACAAAAATATTAGTCATGATTCTACCACCCATTTGCAACACTATTAACCTTTTGATATCCATGTGGGTATATTAATATACAACCAGATCATATATACACACACACACATATAAACAAGTAAAATAAATATTTTACTGCCTATAAATAATTTTACGTCCTATCTAATTTTGTATACTTTTGTTAACACTATAAGGCACCCTGGTGACACAAATGATAAAGTACTTGGCTGCTAACTAAGTTTGATGGTTACAACCCACTCAAAGGCTCTGTGGGAGAAAAACCTTGTGACCCGTTTTCATAAAAATCACAGACAAGAAAACCCTATAGGAAAATTCTATTGAAAATATGGGATCAAGATGAGTCAAAAATGACTCGACAGCATCAAACAACAATATACAACAAAGGTAAAAGGTTTTTGTAGCGGTCCTAAATCACTTAAATTTGAGTTAATCGATAGGTAGATTATCCTGGCTGAGTATGATCTAATCAAGTAAACCCTTTAAAAAACAAAGTACAAAGTTATAGTCCTGGCAAGACTAGCCCTTGCTCCTCCTAGAAATACAGTTACGTTGGATGTTATTGTTAGGTGCCGGTGTGTGAGCTCCAACTCACAGCAATACTGTGTGCAACAGAAAGAAACACTGTGCCATCCTCACAATCCTTGCTATGCTCGAGCCCATTTTTGCAGTCACTGTGTCAATCCATCTCATTGCAGGTCTTCCCCCTTTTCACTGACCCTTTACTTTGCTGGGTATGATATCCTTCCCCAGGGATTTGTTCCTTCTGACAACATGACCAAAGTAGGTGAGATGAAGTCTGGCCATTCTTGTTTCTAAGGAATATTCTGGCTGCACTTCTTCCAGAACAGATTTGCTCATTCTTCTGGAAGTCCTTGGTATATTCAATATTTTTCACCAACATCACAACTCAAAGGCATCAACGCTTCTTCAGTCTTCCTTATTCATTGTTCAGTTTTCACATGCATATGAGGTGATCAAAAATACGATGGCTTGGGTTAGGCGCACTTTAGTCTTCAAAGAGACATCTTTCTCTTCAGCACTTCAAAGAGGTCTTTTGGAGCAGATTAGCCCAGCACAACATATCATCTGATTTTTTTAATGCATTTTATTGAAATATAATTTATGTACAGTGAAATATACAAAACTAAAGTGACATAGGTCAATGTATGTTTTTCTTTTTTTGCAGTGTTCCCTCTCCTCCCCTCCCACCCCTGGCAACCAACAAAGAAAGTTTCCCTCCATATATAAACCTTTCCTTGACCCTCCACAACAATGACTAATACTATATTTGTTCTTCTGTGATTGACTTATTCCCCTCAGCATAATGTCCTCCAATTTCATCCATGTTATGCAGTGTTTTGCAAATTCTACATAATTCTTTAGTGCTGCATAACATTCCATTGTGTGTATGTACCGTAGTTTGGTTATCCATTCTTCAGCTGATGGACATCTAGGTTGTTTCCATCTTTTGGTTATTGTAAATAGTGCTGCGATGAACATGGGTGTGCATATTGTCTGTTGCTGTCCTGGCTCTCACCACTCTAAGACATAAACCTAGTAATGGGCTTGCTGGGTCAATCCAATTCCAGCTTTCTAAGGAATTGCCATACTGCTTTCCACATTGGTTGCATCACTTCACAGTCCCACCAGCAGTGTATGCTAGTCCCAATCTCTCCACATCCCTGCCAGCATTTGTTATTTTCTGCCTCGTTGAACCTTGCCTTCAGTGCTGGGGTGAGATGGTATCTCACTGTTGTTTTGATTTGCATCTCTCTGATGGCCAGTGATTGTGAGCATCTCTTCATGTATTTGCTGGCCACCTGGATATCCTCCTTGGTGAAGTGTCTATTCATGTCTTCTGCCCATTTTTCAATTGGATTGTTAATCTCTTTGCTGTTGAGGTGTTGGAGTTTTCTATAAATCTTAGAGATAAGTCCTTGCCAGATACGTAATTATTGACAAGTATGAATTTGTTGCTAT
>NW_006921754.1:5694078-5700769 GCF_000298275.1 Orycteropus afer afer | reverse complement strand
ATTCCAGTTACATGTAGGTTAATCCTTTTGATGGTATCTCACATGAACCCAAGGCTTTCTTCATTTTGTTTTGATCGTTTTTTCTGATTGATCCCTTTTCAAAGAAGTATTCAGGTATTTGCCTTCAATCTCACTAATTCTGTCTTCCATTGATTCAATTCTACTCCTTTGCCCATTCAATGTGTTGTCTATTCCTGAAAATTTAGTATTAATCTTCTGGATTTCTGTTTGCAGATTTTGTATCATTTCTAATTTTTCATTTTATTCTTGTATTGCCTTTTGAAAATTTTCTAGGGTTTTCCTTAATTTTGCCAATGTTTTCCTTGATCTTTCTCTCAATTTGTTGAAGGTACCTAAATATAATTCTTTTGAATTTTTTATCAGTGAGTTCCAATTCTGAGTCTTCCTCAAGGATGTGTTCTCGGTCTGCATCCTGGTCCCTTGTTTCTCCTGCTTTATCTTGTTCCTTTGTGTGGACTGTGATGCTGTGTTGTCTCTGAGGCATCGGGACATTTTTGTGTTTATATTTAATTGGTGATTGTATGTTGGAGTGACTTGCCCATGATTTTCATTCTCTTTGCTTTGTTTGTATGTTATCTACAGGGTACTGTGCTGTGTGCCTCTATTCACTAGTTGGCAGCACTTGTACACTCACCACCCATCTCCTTTCCTCTTGTCAGCCTCCCATATGTCCCTGCTGTCCTTGGCATATGGAGCCTATTCTTAGGTCCTGTTTTCATTCAGGTTTTTCCACTGATTGGTGCCTCATCCATTTCTATATAATCCCTTTCAAAGCTCAGGGCTCCAGGATTATCTTCTCTATCTCTGCCAATTGGTTTCTCTTTTCTTTGTTGAAGAGGGTCTGTGAAGCTTGTCTGCTTATTCCTGCTTCTTACTGGGAGTCTCTCATCTGATTTCTTGACTGCTGCTTCCATGGGTGTTGATTATGGATCCAAGTAATATGAAATCTTTGACAACTCAATGTTTTCTTCATTTATTGTGATGTTGCTTATTGGTCCAGTTGTGAGGATTTTTATTTTTCTTATCTTGAGACATAATCCACACTGAAGACTGTGATCTTTGCTCTTTATCAGCAAGTATAAATACAGCTATAAAACCTGGAAATGATTCAAAAGCCAATGAAAGGAGAAGCCTCAAAAGTGGTGAGAGGAAGGTGAGATGGTTTGGGATCCCATAATGGGAGGACCAACATAGTAGCAGGGTATCTGTGGTAGTTCAGTTTGTGTATCAACTTGGCTGGGCCTGGTTGAGTGGCTGGGCAGCTGGATATAGTATTCCCCATGATGAGACTGGTAATCAAGTCCATGGTGGAATCTATTGGGAGCAGCTGAGTAGCTGCTTTAGGGAATGTGGTCTGCTTCCTGTATATAAGCAGTAGCCTTGGGGAATAGTCTCTAGCTTATGGCACCTTGAACCCTGCATGTAGTTGTGTCATTGTTCAGCAGTCTGCCATGCTCCGCTCTGTTGACCTTGGGACTTACAATGGACTTGAATTAATGGTCTGCCCTGTGGTTTGGTAACATCGGGACTGTGCCTTTTTACTTGTCAACTTTGGGCTTGGCAGCCTCAGCAGCCAGCAGCTGTCTGAAGAAAAGCCTCTAGCTTCAGTGGGCTGGGAGCAGGAGTCAGAGCTGCACCTCAAGGTTGAGGGGTTTTCACCCACCCCCTAGAGTCTGGCACTTTGAACTCAGACTTCTAGCCTCCCAAACTGGAAGGGAATAAACTCATATTTGTTAAGGCCATCCCATTTTGTGGTATATTCTTGTCAGAGTGATACTAGGTAACCATAACAGTATCCTACATTCCCCTACCCAAGAGAAGAAGTAAACGCAAACCCAGCTTTTCCTAACCCCCAATGGAGCCAAAGAAGGCAGCCTAAGTAAATTCTGTCTCTCACTAGCTTCTGTGGGAGTCTCCCCAACACCAGGAGAGTCAGGGAAGGAGATTTGACAAAAGAACAGGAAAAATACCTCCTTCTCTGTGGAGTCTGAGACGTCCCTCCTTTGCCAAGAAATAGGAAGGGGATGACAATGCAGCCACACCAGAAAGAGGGTCCCTACAATAACTTGTCTGGGAAGCCTCTTTGTCCCTGTGGACCTGGGACTCCCCACTCTGCCCAGAGACAATGGATGGCCAACAATACCAGAAAAAGAGACTCTGCCATAATAAGTGACCCATCCCATGAAGCTTCTTTGTCCCCTTGAGTTTGAGACTGCCTTTCCCCACATGGAGACACCATTGAGGCCCTGGGCCATAGCAAGAGGGAACCTGCCAAAGTAAGTGAACTAGTCCATGAAACTTCTTTATCTCTGTGGACCTGAGGCTCCTCCCCCTACCAGGAGACACTAAAGTGGCTAGGAAGAAAAAGCAAGAGAGACCCAGCCACAACAAGAACCTCAGCCCAGGAAGACTCTGACCCAATGGGCCTGAGTTTCCTTTTTTTTCCACACAGACATAGTAGGGAAGATGGACAGCAATGGCCACAACAAGTGGCCTGATCCAGTAAGTGTCTTGGTTTCTTTAGGCCTGAGACACTCCTCCCTCACCCTAGAGAGCTGGGGAAATCTCTTCCACCCTCTCAGGCAGCACCAGCAGGGACTAACTACTAAGAGCCCAAAGTCCACCAGGTAAACCAAAAACCCACTATCATCAAGTCATAGTGACACTATTGGCAGAGTAGAGCTGCCCCATCAGTTTCTAAGACTGTAATCTTTATGGAAGCAGACTGCCACATCTTTTCTCCCTCAGAGCTGCTGGTGGGTTTAAACGGCTGTCCTTTTGGTTAGCAGCCATGAGTTTAACCACTGTGACACCAGGGCTCCCTAGATAAAACAATGTGGGTCCAAATAGCACTAAACAGACTCTGATGATCAAATTGTCATTGGAACCACAGTCTATAAACCTAACTAAGGGATTGCCTTTTAAAATAATATATATAAATAAGACCTACCATTTTCTAACATGTTGTTTTTAGGTGTTGAGTTGGCTCTGACTCATAGCTCTTATGTACAACAGAACAAAATGCCGCCTGGTCATGTACGATCCTCAAAATCCTTGCTATACTTGAACCAATCGCTACAGTCATTGTGTCAAACCATCTCATTGAGGGTGTTCCCCTTTTTTGCTGACCCTCCACTTTACCAAGCATGGTATCCTTCTCCAGGCAATGGTCCCTTCTGACAACATGACCAAAGGATGTCTAGTCATTCTCGCTTCCAAGAAGCATTCCAGCTGCACTTCTTCCAGGACTGATCTTTTCATCCTTCTGGCAGCTCATGGTACTTTCAATGTTCTTTGAGAACACCGCAACTCAAAAATATCAATTTGTCTTCAGTCGTCTTTATTCATTCTCCAATTTTATATGCATTTGAGGCAACTGAAAATACCATGGCTTAGGTTAGGTGCACCTAAGTCTTCAAAGTAACATCTTTGTTCTTCAACACTTTAAAAAGTTTTCTAACACAATAAAAACGTCCAAAATAGAGTCTAAAATTGCCTGTTGCCATGGTTAATTTAACATGTCAATTTGGCTAGACTCTGCTGCCCAATTGTTTAGGCAAACACTATATGTTTCTATGAAGTTATTCACATGTGATTTAAATTTAAATTAGTAGACCTTAAGTAAACAGATCACCCTTTATAATTTGAGCAGGACTTAGCCAATCAGTTAAAGGTCTTAAGGGCAAAAACTGAGGGAGAAGGATTCTGCTCAAGGTCATAAGTAGATATCCTGCTGGAATTTCTACTTGAACACCTGGCCTACTGATTTTGGACATTAAAAACCAACAAACAAACCTGTTGTCTGCGAGTGATTCCAAATCCTAACAATTCTACAGGACAAAGTAGAACTGCCTTAGAGAATTTCCAAGGCTGACATCTTTATGGAATCAGACTGGCTTCACCTTTCTCCCACAGAGCAGCTGGTGGTTTGAAACACCAACCTTTCAGTCAGCAGCTAAGCCTTAACCATTGTGCCATCAGAGCTTCTCAAACTTGGACATAAAATAACCATACAAGGAAATGGTTTTAATTCAGAAAACCACTACATGTAAGGTATCTGGAATACATGTGTTCATGAATATGTATGTTAAGATACATGTGTCTAATGTGCCTCCAAAGATATCCCCTACCATACACATCACCAACGAAATGATTCAACAGATGAGTATAAAAATAGCCACTTCACAATAGCAGATAATGCAATGTCGTGTCCCTATTTATTGAATCCAGAGGAAAATATTATGTCAAAATGACCCTGAGTCCAGAATTCTCTTTTTCAAAAAGGAAAAGCACCCTTTTCAGAGTGTTCCATATCTTACTGTGGGGGAGGTAATAGCATCCAGAGGAAAAGGAAAAGGGAATAGCATTTTATCAAAACATTGTGCTTGTCCAAAACCATGCCCAAGGGAATGAAAGCCGATATGGGAGCCAGAAAAGACCAACACACATATACAAAACAAATGAACAAACGAGACAAATCTTGAATAGTGATATGTGGCATGCAAAGATTGGAATAGAGTGATGTTATAAATATCAGAGTCACTATTTTAACTCAAATGGTCTAAAGGCCAAGGAAAATCTCCCTAAGAAGTTGAAATTTAAGTTGATATTGAATACTAAGAGAGAGTAAGAGAGAGGATCTTTCAACCCAGAGCCCTAAAATGGGAAGAAACTGGATGTGTGCAAGGAAGAGAAAGTGGCCAGTGAGGCTGGAACATTTTGGGGAGAACCAGGTGAAGTTAGCATTTTAATAAATGTTTATTAGATATAACATAAAACCAAGCCTAGAACTCAAGCTTTTTCTTTCTTCTCCTGTGTTTTCCCCACTACATCACACACTGCCTCTGCTTCTAAAAAACAGAGAAGCAAACAAAACCCAATGGCATCTGCTCTTCGGAACTTCCCAGGATTATCCTTTGAATACACTGGGTAACTCATTCGCCCAAGTACTTTGGCACTTCATTTATGGTATTCATGAATTCAATGCACTCTTCAGTAAGTAATTTGACTCAGGACCATGAAAAATATAAAATAAATCTGAGTCTAAAGAGACTGTGGCAGACATCCAGTTCAATACTTCTGATGGAATATAAGCAAAATCTTCCTCCATTCTAGTCCATAAATGATGGCAATTTATAAACATATTTTATACACACAGAGCCTACTATGAAAACCAGAAAGGGATATCTTATCAATCAAAACGGGAAAGGCTCAAATCAACACATGACTCTTAACTAGTGTTGATTTGGGTGAAAGGAAAGATGATATAACAAAAGTATGTCACCAGCACAATAACAATTGGGAAAAACCACACAAAAAGTGTAGGTAACAGAGGCAAATACTATTACATACACAATATTGCACTATCAGTAAAAACAAACACTAGTCTACAGGTGGATATGCAGGCAGATAGGTGATATGATCAGGTGCAGGCAGGGGAATGGGAACATACTCATGACCACAGACAGATTTGGCTGATGACATTCTTACATGTGTATCTGTGCTACAAGAATATCCACATACATTACACAACTAACAAGGGACAAGTTTGGAGTAGCTTCTTAGCCACAACCAAGCACCTTGAGGGAATGAGTAACTGGGCTTATGGGCTTGGGACCATGGTCTCGAGGGCATCAAGCTTAGTTGGCACAACATCAAACCAAACCAAACTCACTGCCATCAAGTTGATTTGGACTCATGGTGACCCCCACTGGTTTCCAACTCTGTAAATCTTTACAGAAGTAGAGTTCCGCGTCTTTCTCCCACAGAACAGCTGTTGGGTTTGAACTACTGACCTTTTGATTAGCAGCCAAATGCCTTAAACCACTACACTACCAAATCTCCTTTGGCACACATTTGTTGTTGTTGTTGTTATGTGCCGTCGAGTCAGACCTGACTCATAGCGACCCCTCCTTGGGTTTCCGAGGTAGTAATCACTACGGAAGTAGATTGCCCCATCTTCCTTCCAAGGAGTGTCTAGTGGGTTTGAACCGCCAACCTTCTGGTTAGCAGTCAAGTGCCTTAGGCACTATGCTACCAGAGCTCCCTTGGCACACATAGTACATAAAAATATTGTTCTACATCCTACTTTGATGAGTAGTGACTGGGTCTTAAAAGCTTTTGAGTGGCCATCTATGATGCAACTACTCTTTGCTCCTCATTCGGAGCAAAGAAGAGTGAAGAAATTCAAAGACATGTGGAAGCAACATAAGGGACTAATGTACCACAGGAACCTCAGCCTTCATCATCTTGAGACCAGAAGAAGTAGATGGTGTCTGGCTACCAATGCCAACTACTCAGAACATAATCAAAATTGCAGATCCTGGATAAAGTGAGAGGAAAAATGTGGAAAAAAATTCAAAAACACAAAAATGACCAGAATTACTGCTCAGTTAGTGTTTGATGAAACTCCCAGGATTGTGGCACCAGATTATCTTTCTGGCCTGGCATTGGACTCACTTCCATGGATTAGGTCTCAGTGAAACAATAAAAAGGTCTGTGAACACAACACTTACTCCAGGGAGATGCACCCCTTAGAACAGTCAACTATGAGAGATCAGAAGGTCAGCATTAGCATAGGGAGAAAGCTAGACAGACAGGAATGCATAGGTAAGAAGGACACAGAGAAGAGATAATCACAGGGAGGAGATGGGAGGAGAGCTGTTTTTTT
>NW_006921754.1:5691897-5692841 GCF_000298275.1 Orycteropus afer afer | reverse complement strand
CTGTAAATAGCCTTTTTTTATATAAAACATAACCCTCAATTAAGTGTATGTTCAAGTGTGCCATCAATTCTCTTTGAGAATCTTGGTTGATATAATAATTGGTTCCAAAAATGGCCCTAAACAAACAAACAAACAAAAAAACACACAAGGACACAGTTTATCAAATTGAATTTTGCGATTGCTCAGTCATACATTTGATAAATGTGTGGATACACTTCACGAGGGAGAAATTCAGTGGTAATCTGAAGCAAGTAGTGCCTGGTATCTTTACCAAAATAAGTCATTCAGCTTCTGGCATACAGGATATAACTCTTGACTCAGCAAATGCTTTATTTTTTGTTTCCACCAGCAAAAATATCCTGAAACATCTTACATTTTCCCACAGTTCAGCTGTATAATTTCACTGTCTTAACAAGATTGTATCTGACCTCTGTCACGTTATAGTCTAGACTAAAGCTATGATTCTCAAAGTGTTCTTTGTGACCTGGTCTCTGGTTTGTGTTTCTTACTTGTCCCCAAAGAATTGAGGAGTTTGTACCAGAATATGAGCTATGTCACTAAGCACATTTAGTGAACTTTGGTTCAGTTCTCATGTTTTTCTCAGAAGGACATATTTTTCTTTTCTTTTGATTTTCCTTTTTTTTTAAATTGTTATTGTGATTTGGGTGAATGTTTACAGAGCAAATTCACTTTCCATACAACAGCTCACATGCACTTTGTCTCATGACATTGACTGCCATTACTCACAATGCAATAGCTCCCCTCCCACTTGCTCCCCATAGTTACCTCTTCCTTGTGTCCTTCCCTCCCATCCACTCCTGTCCCCCAAAGCTGTCTCCCTGTGCATACCCAGTCCTTCTACTTTCCCTTGATTGATCCCTCCAAGGAGTGTATCTACCCAATGTAAATATTCAGCTCATAAGCCTTTTATTTGGCTGGAAGCC
>NW_006921754.1:5689483-5690727 GCF_000298275.1 Orycteropus afer afer | reverse complement strand
TGTTGCAAATTGTCTGGGCTTTGGCAGAAGGCTCAAAGGAGGCTTTTATCAGTAGCTTCAATATCTAGTAAAGGGCTTAAGTGACTTCTGCATCTCATGATATCATGAATCCTTATGGCAGTTTTCCCCAGTCTTGTCTCTTCCTGCCTTTCCAAAGAATTTTAAGCTTTACACTCCTATATTTAATCTCTTCCTCATAGAACTACCTAAAGTTGTTCTGTTTTTCTATCCATACATAATGTGTTAATAATAAAAAAAAATAACCAATGAATTACCGAGGAAAGAGAGTGTTAGTGAAGAATATTGAATATACCATGAACTGCCAGAAGAATGTACAGTTCTGTCTCAGAGGAAGTCCAGCCAGAATGCTCCTTAGAAGTGAGGATGGGAGACTTCATCTCATGTACTTTGGACACATTGCCAGGAGGTATTAGGCCCTGGAGAAGGCCATCATGGTTAATAGAGTCAGCAAAAGAGATGAAGACCCTCAACAAATTGGACTGATGCAGTGGCTGCAGCAATGGGCTCAAGCATCGCAATGATTGTGAGGATAGCATAGGACCAGACTATTCTGTTGTACATGGGGTTGCCATGGGTTGGAACCAACTTGATGTCACCTAACAAAGACAACAACATCATATAGCCACAACTCTGAAGGCAAATTATATATTACGTGAAAGCATAAAATAATTTCTTATTTTTTCTGGTAGGTCAGATAATGTTTCTCCGAGGACGTAAATCCTGAACTCAGAACTGCACCTATTGGGGCTAAGTAGACAAAGGACTGGAGCTTTAGAACAGAGGAAGTATTGCGGGTATGAGGAATGGTGTGCAAATAATACTTCGGTAAGAAGAACATGGCACTATGAAGAGAAATACTGCCAGTGGGGCTAAAGCTCTAAGAGCAAGGGACAGGTAAAGTTGGAGACAAAGAGAAAGGTCATATAACATAGAATCTCAAGGCTGGGCTGAACATTATAATATTTCTCCCAAGAACAAACAGAAACAATGTTCTGTTTTCCCTGTGTTGTAAGAGATGTCATGAGAAAGGAGCTTGACTAATCTCCTTGAGTAAGAGAGTTGTGAGAAAAGACAGTTCTCTATAAAGGGACTAATACATTAGTGAATTGTATAATAGCTAGTTTGGATGGTGGGAGCTCTGGTAGCATAGTGGCTAAGGCACTTGACTGCTAACCAGAAGGCTGGCAGTTCAAATCCACCAGCCACTCCTCGGAAGGAAGGTT
>NW_006921754.1:5662576-5680197 GCF_000298275.1 Orycteropus afer afer | reverse complement strand
AGCTCAGGGGGCAGGAGTGCTTGGAGGGATGGACACAGGAAAGAGGTAACTATGGGGAGTAAGTGGGATGGGAGCTGTTGCATTGTGATGACCTGTGGTCAGTGTCATGAGACAAAGTGTATGTGAACTGCTGTATGGAAAGTGAATTTGCTCTGTAAATTTTCACCCAAATCACAGTTAAAAAAAGAATACATTTATAACAGCTAGGTAAGAAAGAAAAAGATATCATTCTAACAGAGTTGAATAAATGTTGGTAACAGAATTGGTAAGTCAGTTACCCTGAGAAGACCCTGAAATGGAGATTAGCATGCAGTGGGTTTACTGGGGAGTCACCCATCTGTCAGTTTGTGATACTATGGTGGTTTGCATGTTACTGTGATGCTGAAAGTTATGACACTGTATTTTAAACACCAGCAGGGTCACCCATGGTGCGCAGATTTCAGCAGAGCTTCCAGACTAAGATAGACTAGGAAGAAAGACCTGGTGTTTTACTTCCAAAAATTAGTCAATGAAAATCATATGAGTCACTGACTCGTCTACTTTGGGTGCATCATCAGAGGGATTGATTGCTAGAGAAGGAAAAGAAGACAACTGTGTCAATATGATGAGACACCAGTTACTGCAGCAGGAGACTCAAACATCCAGTGATCATGAGGATGCACAGGACAAGACAATGCTGCATCCTGTTGTACACAGTATTGCCATGAGTCAGAACTGACTAGAAGGCTACTAACAGCAGCAACATGCTCTAGAGAACAGCATCTATGAAGGCTGAGCAAAGCCAGATTGGGCAGCGGAAGGAATTGAAATGTGGCACAGTTGCAACAGTGGAAGAGAAAGACATAGAGAGGTACATGGGAGGTACAGACAACAAAGATGAACCCTTTTGCACATATAGTACGGTGTTGTCAATGAAGGCAAACATGGGTATAAACAATCTTTATAGGAACCCAATCCTGGGATGGTCCTTCAGGATTGCCCCAATTGAGGCAAAGAAACCAAGGCTTTATATCCCTGCATTGACCAGTAGCTTCAGGCTGTCTAGGGGAAGGGAGTGATCTTGGATGAGCAAGCTTCTCTAAACCAAGAGTTATTCCTGGAAAGGAACTCAGCCAAGAGCTGTCAACAGTCAACACTTCTAGAATATGGTGGATTGATGCCTTGACCCTGAAGAAGGATTGGGTGGTACAACACAGCATTCACACCAGTTCACCCTTTTGTGTCTCTTGGAGCCATATATTTCACATAGTAAATTCACTTCGTGTGGATTCAGCTCTTCCAATATTCTGGTTGGGTTTATATGACTAGGGAAAGGAAACATAGAAGATGAATGTTAACAGCACAAATTACATTCCACTGCTACAGCTAACTTCAAAGCTATATGTTATCTCCTTCCTCTATTATAAATTATATATTTGTTCCACCTTAGATTAGCACAGCTGCTGGTCATGATGGCTTATGTCACTGGGTGTTGCAGCCCTCATGCTTGGCAGGTGGCCCATACCTTTCCAAAGCTAAAGTTGCTGTACGTAATCATTTACTATCAATAGTGGGCAGAGGAGAAACAATAAATGCCCAGTGGATCACCCGAGCACCAAATGAATTATTCCCTACCCCTATTGGGTACCGGCAGCCTTCTCTCCTCCTTGTCTCCTATTATTCATCAGGATCAATAACACATGCCAGGATGGTTACACCATTTCTTACCTAATGATCTGTGGGCACAAGGAGTCTGAAGTCATTAAGGGTCAGTCTTGGCTTAAATTTTAATGGAAATATCACTGTGTCTTATGGCAGAAGTGTTCTCTCTCTGAGAGCCAAAGTCTCTAGAACCATAGAACCTAGAGTTCTGTAGGTAGGTAGGTAGGTAGGGGTTACAGAGCTTCACTTGGGTTACCTAGATTGATAAGTGAGGCCAGTCCCACCCCTAGCCCTTGGGGACACAGCACAATATAATGGATACTGAATTGGGGTATATGTCACATCTTCAAGGATGGTTCCCCATAATGCAAGCTGGTATTTCATCTGCATATCTAAGCTAGTGCTTCATCTCTATATTCAACAAGCTATTCTATCACTCTAACAGGTTGGGTTGGGCAATCCTACTTGCATAGTGATAACTGCCTCAGAAACCCAAGGAGGGGTCGCTAGGAGTCGGGGCCGACTCGATGGTAATCTACTGGAGCAGCTGAGTAGCTGCTTTAGGGATGTGGTCTGCTTCTAGTATATAAGGAGAAATGTTGAGAAAGATCTGTAGTTTGGGGCATGCTTGGACCCTGCATGTAGCTGTCTTCCTTTTGCAGCCTACCGTGTGTCCTGCTGATCTTGGGACTGTCTCTGGACTTGAACTAGTGGCTCATTATGTTGTTTGGCAATATTAGGACTGTGCATTTTTACTTGTCAACTTTGGGTTTGTCAGCCTCAGGAGCCAGCAGCTACCTGAGTTAAGAAAAGCTTCCAGCTTCAGTGGACTGGGACCAAGAGGCAGAGCTGAAGCCCAAGGTCGAGAGACTTTCACCCAGCCCCTAAAGCCTGGACTCTGAAGTCAGAAATCTAGCCTCCAAATTGTAAGAGAATAAATCCGTTTGTTTAAAACCACCCATTTGTGGTATTTCTGTTACAGCAGCACAAAATAACCGAAACAATCTCCTCAAGATATGGGACCATATTGGAGGCTCAGTATTGCTCTGTGTTGCTGGCAGATTGAACACTGGCAAGTGGCTAAGGACCAAGGCCTTGTGATCATCAATTAGCTGTGTAATTCTGTCACTTGACTGTGATGGATGCTCTCTGCAGTAACATACGATATGAAGATTTTCACACTCCATCCTCTCTTTAATAGATCTATCCGCAAGCATCTTTCCCAAATCAATTTTCAATTTTCCTTGCCTTATGTTTGTAATTAATAACTTTAAGCTTTTTATTGTATTTTTTTCCAACCTGTCGATGACCCCAGCAATAACCATCTGATTCCATAGTCCTTGTAATTGTTACTTTTCCCAAATATCTCAAAATCTTAATATTTGGTACTTGCCAATGTACTACTCCCTTTTACTGGTATCTCATTCCAGTTCATCAGTAGTAAAAGTTACAAAAATAGCACTGCAAGTGCATACCAGGAACTCTGTATGCTCTACCCACCTCCAGTGATGGGATCCTTATTGTCACATGGCTATTAGTGCATCTAATTCCAAAGTCACATTTCTGGGTTTTCTTCCTAAGAACACTAGTACCAATACTTAGGTAGTATTCCCCAGGAAACAGACTAAAACTCTGAGATACATATGCAGTTGGTATATTGCCAAGGGCTTTTATTGGGGAACAATACAAGGGAGAGATGCAAAAAGCAAAATAGGACAAGGGGAGAGACTGAACTATAATGAGTTACAACAGAAGCCCCTGCTGAGTCTATGAAGGGTTCTGGAGCTAGGTTTTGTCAATTGAATCAAGGAGGTTAGACCTTTGTACTACAATATTAAATACTTGCTGTATTCAAGCAGTCCTTAGGTAAGTGTCTTAACCTTGACTGAGAAAGCTTTCTTAAGTCAAAGACAATTCCTAGAGAGGAAATCAACTGGGAGTCATTGAAAACCACACTCTTAGCAGCTCAAGGAATTAATGCATTAGTCGTGCATGTTTAACTTTTGTTTCAACTGGGGTTTTAAGCACGTAATAATTAAAAGTATAACACTGATATATACATATATATATATATATATATTCAGTCTTTAAAAGAGAAAAGGAAAATATGCAGAAACATATAATCTTGTAATATCTGTATTACAAGAAGTGTAAAGATGAAAGAATAGAAACACTAAGCCTTTGGGGCCAGTCCACCTTTAATGATTAATTTTTCCCCTCCAGCTAAATTTGACATTAAAGAAATCCCTACCCACTGGACTGGGTTTGAAGACACAGAAGAGACAGACACTGAGAATTTTATAATAATGCTATAATCAACTTTGCGCAGAGGAAATTTTTCAAAACTGACACCTCCAGTGTTAAAGAGTTCTGGGATCTTAAGAAACACAGGGGAGCAACTCCCTCATACTTCATCTCAACTACTTTTCAGGAACTTTGACTAGTTCTCTTTTGCCATTCTTAGCATCTTTTTATGTAACTATTAGAGAAAGTATAAATTGGATCCAGACTGGCTAGGTTAAAGTCCTGTCTCTGCAACCTATAGCTGTGTGATAAATAAATTTCTTAATCTCTTTATGCCTGAGTTTCCTCTATAAAATGAGTATGATGATGGACTTGCCTCAAGGGTTAATTGTGAAAATTAAATGAATTAAGTAAAGTTTTTGTTTTGCTGGTTAATATAGTGATTGACATCACTCAATGACTATGATTAGCATTTTGCCACCTAACAAGGTTTTTCTGTCCCTTTATAAATAATTGTGATAATACTCTGGTCGCTCAGCAAATGAATATTCTGTGTCTTCTCTTTTGAGTTGGTTTTTGCTGTATATTTCAAATTAAAACAGTTAATGGAACAGGTGCAAAATGGTTGGCAAAGGTTAAGTGTTGAGGCTGTGCCAAGACTGAAGCTACAAGTCTAGACCCGTGTGCTTGCTGTTACTTGCTTCTGAGTTGGTTTTGACTCAAGGAAATCCCACGTGTGCAGAGTAGAATTACTCCATTGGATTTTCAAGAATCATGACTGTGTATAGATACCTGTCTTTTAGCCTTGCTATCAGGGGCTGTTTCGTTTATCAGTTCATCCTTTCAGAAGAAGATTGCTAGGCCTGTCTTCCAAGATATCTCTGGGTGGATTCAAAATGCTGACCTTTCAGATAGTAGTCAAGTGCTTAACCATTTTCTCCACCCTTGTGTTATCAAAATATGAAGTAGGGATTCTCAGCTTAGATGTAGCATATATCAGAGTGTTTTTAGAGATCGTGGAGATTATTTTATATGACTTTTTAATTACTTACTTTGTATGTATTACAGTTATGTATAAAGGAGCTCTGGTTGTGTAGTGGTTAAGGCATCTGGCTGCTAACCAGAAGATTGGTGGTTCAAACCCACCAGTTGCTCTGCAAGAAGAAGATGAGATAATCTACCTCTGTAAATATTTATAGCCTTGGAAAACCAATGGAGGTCACTATGAATCATAATCGACTCAATGGCAGTGGGCTTGGATTTTTCTTTTTTTAATGTATAGCTTGTTTCTTTTGGTTTTATGGCTATTATAATTTTAAATTGTTTATACAATAATCCAAACATGGTGGTATACAAGCAGGAAAGGTTCTTTTTATTCACCACAGCTTACAACATGTTCAACATGTTTGATTTGACCTTGCCCTCTTTGTCTCTTGATATATAGGATGGACAGATCCCATAGTTGTCTTTCAGCAATAAGAACTTCACATGGTAAAAACGTTAGGAGTTAAATCTTAATCCAGTTAAAAGCATCACCCTTCCTTATCCCAGTTAGGCTTACTGTTGGGCTGTGGTCTGCCATTGGTGGAGGGCCTGTTCGTTCACTCTTCCTCACTCTTACCTGATAGGAAAGAAATCTGAAGCAGCATCTTGGAGGAGTAAAGGGGTTAGAACAAAGAGATAACCTTCTTATTTATTTATTTTGGTTCTGCAATTTCATTTTCTCTTGGTTACCATGCGTAGGTAGGCTGACACTGAATGAGCTGCAGTGAGAAGCTGTGGGGAGTTCGGCACCCTAAAGACTCCTGAAATGGAGAATACCCTCTGGCTGACTTCTACCATGCCCAGCTCAGATCCTACACCTGATGTGTTTGTTCCGTGATCTCTTACTGTTGAGCTGCAGCTGCCCCAGCAGTCTGCTTTCAAAAAACAGAGACATTCAACCTGAATTAATCCTGGTTCTGTCATGGCAAACCGTTTAGAGTGAGGATTGTGTATAGCTCCTTGTTTTCTGGGTTTCCCATCAGGGGATGCTTCGGCTATCAGTTCAACTTCAGCATTATCCAAGTAAGAGACAAACATTTGATTCACTGCTCATGTATGCTCCTGGACCTCCAAAAGAACACAAGTTAAGCTGTTGAGAATTCTCTCACTGAACTTCACCTTGCTGCTACCTAGAGTGGGTCTGTGAGTTTCTGAAGCTCAGCAAGTGTGTGCTCAGAAAGTGAGATAATTGCCATTAGGTTGTTTTATTTGAGTAGGACAGCCTTGGGGTGGGGACCGGGCAGAGTAGGAAAAGACAAAGCCTCTCCACCAACACAGTCCAAAGACTCCAGGGAAAGACAATGAGTTTACTTCCTTGAAACCCTCTCCAAATGTTTAATCTTTTCTATATATATATATGGAAAGTGAGTGATGGTCAGATAGTGGCAGGACTGCTTCACCAAACGAAACCAAACTCACTGCCATTGAGTCAGATCCGACTCATAGCGACCCCTCCTTGGGTTTACGAGGCAGTATCACTAGGGAAGTAGGTTGCCCAATCTTTCTTCTGAGGAGTGGCTGGTGGGTTTGAACCAATAGCCTTCTGGTTAGCAGTCAAATGCCTTAGGCACTACACCACCAGAGCTCCTACACACCTTCTAATAAGTCCTGTTGTTGTATGCCCTTGAGGCGATTCCAACTCATAGTGACCCTATATGACAGAGTAGAACTATCCCATAGGGTTTCCTAGTCTGTAATCTCTATGAAAGTAGGTCTTTTCTCTGGCAGAAAAGTTGGTAGGTTTGAACTGCCAATCTTTCAGTTAGCAGTGTGTTTCTTAACCATTATGCCACCACTGGTGGCATAGCGAGTAAGATATTTGGCTGCTAACCAGAAAGTCAGTGGTTCAATCCCACCAGCTGCTCCATGAGAGGAAGAATAAGCAATCTAGCTCCGTAAAGATTTCCAGGCTTGGAAACCCAAAGGGGGTCACCATGAGTTGGAATCGACTCCATGGCAATGCATGTACAGAAAGAAAGGAAAAAGTCATTAAAAAGACAGAAAAGGACAGAAGACCAAAATGGATGTCAGAATAGACTCTGAAACTTGTTCTTGTAAGGAGAGTAACTAAAAAGAACAGAAGAAATGATGAAGTAAAAGAGCTGAACAGAAAATTTCAAAGGGCAGCTTGAGAGAACAAAGTAAAGCATTATAATGAAATGTGCAAAGACCTGAGTTGGAAAATCAAAGGGAAGAATATGCTCAGCATTTCTCAAGCTGGATAAACTGAAGAAAATATTCAAGCCTCAAGTTACACTATTAAACTATTCTATGGGCAAAGTACTGAACAATGCAGGAAGCATCAAAAGAAGATGGGAAAATACACAGATTCACTGTACAAAAAGAATTGGTCAACATTCAACCATTTCATGTGGTGGCATATGATCAAGAACTGGTGGTACTGAAGGAAGAAGTCCAAGCTGTATGGAAGGAATTTTCTAAAAGCAATGCTCCAGGAATACCCATTGAAATGTTTCCACAAATGGATACAGTGCTAGAGGTGGTCACTTGTTTATGCCAAGAAATTTGGGAGACAGCTACCTGACTAACTGAAGAGGTCCATATGAAAAGATCCATATTTGTGCCCATTCCAAAGAAAGGTAATCCAACACAATGTGGTAATTATTGAACCATATTATTAATATCACACAAAAGTAAAATTTTGCTGAAGATAATTCAAAAAGAGTTGCAGTAGTACATCAATAGGGAACTGCCAAAAATTCAAGCTGCATTCAGAATAGGGCATGGAATGGGAGAAATCATTGCTGATTTCAGATGGATCTTGGCTGAAGGCAAATAATCCCAGAAAGATGTTTACTTGTGATTTATAGACTATGCAAAGGCTTCTGATAGTATGAATCATAACAAATTGTGGATAATACTGTGAAGAATGGGAATTCCAGAACACTTAACTTGCTCATGAGGAACCTGTACGTAGTCCAAAAGGCAGACATCCAAACAGAGCAAGGGAATATTGCATGGCTTAAAATCAGTGATGATATGTGTCAGGGATGTATCCTTTCACCATATTCAATCAGTCTGTATGCTGAGCAAATGATCTGAGAAGCTGGACTATATGAAGAAGAGCATGACATCAACATTGGAGAAAGACTCCATACTTGTGATATGGAGATGGAATAACCTTGCCTACTGGAAGTGAAGAAAACTTGAAGCATTTACTTATTGTTTTGGTTACCTAATGCCATTCTAAAAGAAAATAACACAAATGGGTGGCTTTAACAAACAGAAATTTAGTCTCTTACAATTTTGGAGGCTAGAAGTCCAAGTTCAAAGTGCCAGCTGTTGGGGCTAGGTAAAAGCCCTTCGACCTTGGGTTTCAGCTCTGCCTCTTGCTCCTGTCCCACTGGAGCTAGAGGTGTCTTGTCAGGCAGCTGCTGACTGCTGAGGCTGACAAACCCAAGGTTGACAAATAAAATGGCACTGTCCTAAGATTATCAAACAATACGGCAGGCCACTAGTTCAAGTCCAGAGACAATCCCAAGATCAGTAGGACACATGACAGGCTGCTAAATGAAGATTTGGCTACATGCAGGGTCCAAGTGTGCCAAAAAGCTGCAGAGACCTTTCTCAATGCTTCTTCTTGTATACTGGAAGCAGACCACATCCCTAAAGCAGGTCCTCAGCTGCTCCAATAGATTCCACCATGGAGTGGAATAACTACATCCGGCTGCCCAGCAAGTCAAAACCAGGCCCAGTCAAATTGGCACACAACTACCACAATGACAAAGGACTACAGCTTTCAGTATGGATTACACCTCAACGTGAAAAAGTCAGAAATCCTCACAACTTGACCAATAAGCAACATCAGAATAAATGGAGAAAAGATTGAAGTTGTCAAGGATTTCGTTTTACTAAGACTCAAAATCAACGACCATAGAAGAGCTAGTCAAGAAATTAAATGATGTATTACATTGGGCAAATATGCTGCAAAAGACCTTGTAAAGTATTAAAAAGTGAAGATGTCACTTTGAAGACTAAGGTATGTCTGACCTAAGCCACAGAATTTCCAGTCACCAGAAATTCATGTGAAAGCTGGAATAGGACTGAGGAAGACCGATGAAGAATTAATGCCTTTGAATTATGGTGTTGATGATGAAGACTGAACAACAATGGACTGCCAGAAGAATGAACAAATCTGTCCTGGATGAAGTACATCCAAACTCCTCCTTTGAAGTGAGGCTATGAGACTTTAACTCACATACTATGGACATGTTATCAGAAGGCACCTGGAGAAAGATATCATGCTTGGTAAAGTAGAGAGTCAGTGAAAAAGAAAAAGACCATCAATGAAATGGATTGACACTGGGGCTGCAACAATGGGCTCAAACATGGCAATGATTGTGAGGATGATGCAGAAACAGGAATATTTCATTCTGCTGTGCATAGGGTCACTATGAATCAGAACCAACTCAAACGCACTTAACAACAATGAAGACCACTTCAGAGTTGATGTGAGGCTTAAATAAGGTAATCCATGGAAAATCCATAGCTATTTAATATAATTCTTAACACATTCACTAATGTTAGTTACCATTATGCAACAATGTATATTTATTTATTATAAATAAATGATGATATGAATATATGTTCATTCATTGAACATGTATTTAGCAAATAACTGTTAGATATTTTGGAAGTGATGATGAATAGAATTTAATTTAAGCTCTCATGGAGCTTAAATATTAGTAGAGACAGGCAAACAAGGAATAATGAAGTAAAATATGTAATTTGTTGGGTAAAGATAAATGCTATGAAATAAAGCAGGGAAGGTGCATGACGAGTGCAGAGGTGCATTGCTAGTTTAAGTGACAAAAGGACTAACCGATGAGGTGATATTTAACTAGAAATCTGAAGCACAGTTCATTATTCAGCATGTTAGAGAAAATTAAAAAGTTAATTAAATTCATCATTTACAATCTCCAGAAGTTTGGTACTATTTATGGCTCAAAACCAAACTCACTGCCATTGAGTCAATTCCAATTCACAGCGACCCCCATTGGGTTTCCAAGGTGGTAAATCTTTACCAAAGTAGATTGCCCAGCCTTCCTTCAACAGAGTGGCTGACGGATTTGAACCACCAGCTTTCTGGTTAGCAGTAAAATGCCTTAGGCATAGCGCCACCAGAGCTCCTTAGTAATAACAACAGCTAACATTTATTCAATACCATGTGCTAAGAATACATGCATAATCTCATCTCATCCTTACTAAAACTTTTTGAGGAAGATATATATGTATTTTTATTGTAGAGATATTACAACTGAAACATATAAAGTCACATAGCCAGTATATGTTAGAGCCAGGATTTGAACCCACTCTTAATGCCATAATGTCTCAGTTCTATATATTATTTAGAAAAAGTGGTTACAGACTAACATGAACTGCAGCAATGCAGCTATTTGGTGGCTGCTAAAGATCAAAGATTAAAAGCCAGGAAGCCAGACAGAGGAACAGTCAGCCACAGGGACCCAGGTGGGGGTGATACGAGAGGTCTCCAACAGCAAGACAAACTTGTCTGTCGGTTTGTCCTACTGTGGTGACATGTAGACGTGAGTTTTGAGGCTGAGCCTATGGTGTTTAAAACCCAGCGAGATGCACCTGGTGCACAGGTAACAGCCCAGCTTATAGACTGACACAGACTAGGAAGAAGGAACAGGCCGTCCACTTCTCAAAGAATTGGCCAGGGAAAACCTTATGAATAGCAAAGCAACACTCTTTGGTACATTACCGTGCACCTTTAGGAATAGTCCATTTAGGCTAAAAGGCTCTCAAAATAGGACTGGGAAAGAGCTGCAACATCTGAGTAAACCCAGCCTTACTCATATGGATAAGAGAAAGCTTTCGAGACCTTCATTTGCTGATGTGGCACCACTCAAATTGAAGAGAAATAGACACAGACATCCATTAATCATCAGAACATGGAATGTACGAAGTATGAATCTAGGAAAATTGGAAGTTGTTAAAAAGGAAATGGAACGCATGTAAAAGGGACCATTTCCTGGAGAAGGATGTCATGCTTGGTAGGGTGGAGGGTCGACGAAAGAGGGGGAGGCCTTCAACGAGATGGATTGACATGGTGGCTGCGATGATGGGCTCAAGTATAGCAGGGATTGTGGGGCTGGCGCGGGATCGGGCAGTGTTTCGTTCTGCTGTGCATGGGGTCGCTATGAATCGGAAACGACTCAATGGCACTTAACAACAACAACAACAACAAGATCAAAGATGCTGAAAAGCATAGCTCTAGACTCTTTTCTCACCAATGACTATTCTGCCTCACTTGGGAGTGTTACTGATTGTTTTCAGCCATGTCTAGAGAAAGAAGTGCTTGCCATTGCTATCACTGTTGATGACAGCAACAACAATAATAGTAGCAGTTAATATATATCCATCACTTATTATAGACCAGACTATAGTCTAAGTATTTTACATGATTTAATGTTTCCAGCATGTCACAAATGAGGAAACTGATGCTCTGAGCATTTACGTAATTCCCACAGTGCAACCACCTCTTTTACTTCAGCAATGAATCTTAATGAAATCTGACCCTGGGCATAATGAATCCCTTGTTCCTGCTTTTATAACACTCCTCAAAATGTTAATTAAAACTCTTTTCTACTTTTTCCATGAGGGAAGTGTTCCTGTATTTTCTTTTATATCTTCACTACATTGTCTAGTTCTGCTTATCTATTGCTGTATAACAAGCCACTACAAAATTTAGTTGCTCAAATAACAATTGAGTTTTTCTCTCTCATGTTTCTGAACGTGGGCAGACACTCGTTTGGTTGTAGTCAAACGAGTTGCAGCTAGAATCATCAAAAAGCTCTTTCACTCAGATGTCTGGCACCTGGCTAGTCGCCGTCTCTGTCCACGTAGTCTCTTCATGTGGCTAGTTTGGACTTTCTCATACCATGATCATCTCAGAGTCATCAAACTTCCTGTGTGGTGGCTGAGTTCCCAGAGAGCATACATTTCAAAGGAGAGGAAGTAAAACTTTCAGTCTCTTAAGGCTTGATTCAAAAGATGGAACAACATTTATTCTGCTTGATTAATTGTCTAATTGGTCAGTGTAGTTGCAGAGCCCAACTAGATATAAAAGGAGGGAATATAGAACCCCATGTCAATGAGAAGAGTGTCAAAAAATGTGTGACCTTCCTTAATCTACCACACAGGTACTTCTCAATAAGTGTTAGGTGGATGAATGGATTGATGGATGAATGAAAAAAAAATCTAGAGCACACAGAGCAGATGGATGAGAAGACTAAAGACCAAAATGCTTATAAGCAATATACCATTGAAACTTTAAAAACACCTGGGACTATGTGTCATAGCCTAGGCATTCAGATGTAACATATATAGCATATACATTGACAAGGAGTTATGGGGCTGGCCCTTTCTTTTTATAGCAGTATGTTTGGAATGGAGCTCTCTAGAAAACTTCAATAGATACAATGGCTCTTGGCACTGTTTTTTGATCAGATTAGTTTATTCTTCTGCTCTGCTTTCATTCAAGTGCTTCTCTTCCATTCAACAGAGTTTATCTTTGAAAAGTCAAAGACATGGAGAACTTTATCATTTCTTCCCACATCTTTGCTATTTGTTTTCCTAACAGAGTTCAAATCATAGAGTGGTTTTCTTAATTTACTTTTAAAATTTTTTATTTCCTTAAATGATTCTAGTCTTCAGCTTACATTTTAGTTTGAGAATGTATATATAGCAGATAGAATTCCTTTATTTTATCCTCTTAGCCACAGTAATCATGGCAAGCTTCCTTGACTCTCAATATCTTCATCAATGCTTCTGTTTCAAACCCTCACTTATTCCCATCTTAGAGAAATGGCTTTATATATATATATATATATAAATGAATCACACAAATTATTTAAACTTTCTCACTTCTTCCTAGAAGTGAATGGAAATACGGGATATGAATAGGGGGCATAATGAGAGAGTAAAAACCACCAGGACTTTAAATGTTAAAATCAACAAAATATGCAGAAAGCCTTAAGGCAATGTAATATCACTGTCTCACAGAAGGCAGAAAATTACTAGGAGAAATTTAAATGATGTGCTGGAGAATGTCAACCTTATTTGGAATAGAGCTTTGGGTCTTTATAGGAGTTGAATACACATTTCAGTCACTAAAATGAAACACTCTGAAATTATTTCAGATTGAACTTTACATAGGCTGGGAAGGAAATTACAATTAAACACATCATGCTAAGTTTTTAATTTATGAAATGAGACATGGGCTTTCTGAGAAAGGAATAAAATGCAAAATTTATCTCTAGAACCCTCTGTTCTTAAAGTGTCAAAGTTTGGGGCCACAACTGAACATGCATATCCACTTCATTAAAATCCTGTGGGGACTTCCTTCACATGCTTCTGTTGTTGTTGTTGTTGTGTGCCGTCAAGTTGGCCCTGACTCATAGAGACCCCTCCTTGGGTTTCTGAGGAAGTATCACTACAGAAGTAGGATTGCCCAACCTTCCTTCCTAGGAGTGGCTGGTGGATTTGAACCGCCAGCCTTCTGGTTAGCAGTCAAGTGCCTTAAGCACTATGCTATCAGAGCTCCTTCACATGCTTCTAGAGGGTTAGTTATAACTAGAGCAAAGAAATATTAATTACTTTTTGCAGTGATCTGTTCAGGGGCTTTCTGCTTTAACAGCCCAGGGGCAAAAGTCATGATCTTCCTTCTATTTTACCACTCTCTCTGCTAGGGCTTTGCTAGCTTCCCACACTCTACTTTTCTATTTCTGATTGTATTGTATTTTTTACTTTCTGCTTCTGCTTCCCTCTGTAGACTCTTGGTGGTGAAAATAGTCAATGCACTCACTGAAAATCGGAAGTTTGAATTTACCCAGAGGCATCTCAACAGACAGGCCTGATTATCTATTTCCAAAAAACTGGCTGGTTCGGAGCACAGTTTTACTCTGACACATATGGGGTTGCCATGAGTCAGAATCAATTCAATGACAACTCGTTTTCACTGAACCTCCCTTGAGATACAGATATCTGAGTTTCTAACCTAAGTCCAATTCCTTTCTTTGCCCATTGATTGATGATTTTCTTGTGGCATCCTTGACCTTGGACAGTAACTTTCTGAGCTAAGGAAGCAGCTAACAAGAGGGCCCAAACCCTTTCTGTGGAGTTCCATGAGATATTCATTAACATACTGTGTCTCTGTGGCATCTGTTCAGAAACACAAAAATTCCTGAAGACAAAAAAGGGACTGGTATATATTTCATCTCTCATCTCTTTTTTGTGCAGAAGGTGCTCAGATGGCTTTGTGGTTAAAACATTCAACTGCTAACCAAAAAGTCAGTGGTTCAAAACCACCAGCTGCTCCCCAGGAGAAAGATGAAGCAGTCTGCTTCCGTAAAGATTTACAGCCTTGGAAACCCTATGTTTTGAAAGCCTATGAGGCAACCAAAAAAACAAACTCACTGCCGTGGAGTCATTTCTGACTTATAGTGACACACCCTTGGGTTTCTGAGGCAGTATCTCTACAAAAATAGATTGCCCAGTTCTCCCTTCCGAGGAGTGGCTAGTGGGTTTGAACTGCCAGCCTTCTGGTTAGCAGTCAAGTGCTTTTAGCCACTATGCTACCAGAGCTCCTAGAGCTCCCAATAGTGGCTTCAAATTTGCCTAACAAGAATAGTTCTCTGAGGATCACAGTTAAGAACAGTGATTCTTCACTATGGTAATATGAACCTTTATGTCCATCTAACCTCTTTCGACAATGTTGTTGTTGTTGTTGTTTGCCGTCGAGTCGGCCCTGACTCATAGTGACCCCCGACTCATAGCGACCCCTCCTTGGGTTTCCGAGGCAGTATCACTACGGAAGTAGGATTGCCCAACCTTCCTTCCGAGGAGTGGCTGGTGGGTTTGAACCGCCAGCCTTCTGGTAAGCAGTCAAGTGCCTTAGGCACTATGCTACCAGAGCTCCCAATGTTGTTGTTGTTGTTGTTTGCCGTCGAGTCGGCCCCGACTCATAGCGACCCCTCCTTGGGTTTTCGAGGCAGTATCACTAGGGAAGTAGGATTGCCCAACCTTCCTTCCAAGGAGTGGCTGGTGGGTTTGAACCGCCAGCCTTCTGGTAAGCAGTCAAGTGCCTTAGGCACTGTGCTACCAGAGCTATTCCTTCCCAAATACTCTTATCAACTTTGTTCTTCCCCCCTTGTCCTCACTTTTGCTAAGGACCTTAGATTTTAATCTTGATATTTTAAAAATATCTCTTTTGGCCACAATGTAACCCACGGCAACAATTAGGTTTTTTTTTTTTTTCTCCAATTATGGCAGGCAAACAACTCTTTCAGTTAAAAAATAAAAAGTATAGCTACTCATACAATTACTTTGGGAGATGGGTCTATTTTGGAAAGGACTTAATCCTTTCCATAATGTTTTTTTACCCTCAGTTCTGTCATTATTTTCAAACACCCCTGAGACTCAGTATAATCATTTATCACTGCAACACTGTCAGAAAGGAGTGCAAAATTATGTCAAGGGTAATTTAACCATGTAGGAATTTGCCTAATGACAGCAATACATAATCCAGGATTGGTATAGCAACTCTGTGATGCCAGAAGCACTCCGTTCCTTCCATAATTCCTTTTCTTAAACAATAAAATTTTATGTTAGACAAGTTTTCAGCTTTACAGGAAAGAAAAACAAAGACAGTACATAGAATTCTCATACACTCTGCATCTAATTTCCCCAACAGTGATATAATATAAAATTGATGCAATATATTACTGCAATATATAATATTAGTTAGTACAATATAATATATATCATAAACCCAAAATCAAACCAAACCAACTGCTATTGAGTTGATTCTGACTCATAGTGCCCCCCATTGGGTTTCCAAGGCAGTAGATTGCATCATCTTCCTTCCACGGAGTAGCTAGTGGGTTTGAACTGCCAACCTTCTGGTTAGCAGTCAAATGCCTTAGGCGCTGTATACAACATAAATTACAACTGAACTAAAACACAATATCACGATAAATGGAGAAAATATTGACATTGTCAAGGATTTCATTTTATTTGGATCCACAACAAATGCCCAGGAAGCAGCAGCTGTCAAGAAATGAAATGAAGGATCACATTGAGCAAATCTGCTGCAACAGACCTCTTTAAAGTGTTAAAAGCAAAGACATCACCTTGGGGACTCAGGTATGCCTGACCCAAGCCATCGTATTTTCAATTGCCTCATATGCATGTGAAAGCTAGACAATGAATAAAGAAGACCACAAAATTGATGCTATGAATTGAGGTGTTGGTGAAGAATATTTAACACACTATGGACTGCCAGAAGAATAAACAAATCAGTCTTAGAAGAAATACAACCCGAATGCTCCTTAGAAGTGGGAATGGTGAGACTTGTCTCATGTACTTTGGACATTTATCAGGAGGGACCAATCCCTGGAGAAGGACATCATGCTTGGTAGAGTGTCAGAAAAAAAGAGGAAGAAACTCAATGAGATGCATTGACACAGAGGCTGTCACAATGGGTTCAAATATAACAACTATTGCGATGATGGCACTAGACTGGATAGTGTTTTGTGCTGTTGTACATAGTGTTGCTATGACTTGAATGTGACTCGATGACATCTAACAACAGCAAAAAACATACAATTTACATACATTGTTATTAACTGAAAGTCCATACTGTACTTAGATTCCTTTAGTTGTTTCCTAATGTCTTTTAACTGTTCCAGGATTCTATCCAGGATAACACATTACCTTTGTTGTTCTTGTTAGGTGCCATTGAGTCATTTCCAACTCATAGCGAGCCCATGCACAGCAGAATGAAACACCGCCTGATCCCGCACCAGTGCCATGATCTTTGCTACACTTGAGCCCATCATCGCAGCCACTGTGTCAATCCATCTCGTTGAAGGTCTTCCCCTCTTTCGTCGACCTTCCACCTTACCAAGCATGACATCTTCCTCCAGGAAATGGTCCCCTCTGACAACATGACCAAAGTAGGTGAGACAAAGTCTGGCCATTCTCCCTGCCAAGGACCATTTTGGCTACACTTCCTCCAGGACAGATCTGTTAGTTCTTTTAGCAATCCATGGTACTTTCAGCATTCTTTACCAGCACCACAACTCAAAAGCATCAATTCTTCTTCGGTCTTCCTTATTCATTGTCCAGTTCTCACATGCATATGAGGTGGTTGGAAATATCATGACCTGTGTCAGGTGCACCTTCGTCCTCAAGGAGACATCCTTGCTCCTCAGTTCTTGAAAGAGTTCCTTCACAGCCAACCTTCCCAGTGATACACATCATCTAATGTCTTGACTGCTGCTTCCATTGGCGTCGATTGTAGAACCAAGCAATGTGAATTCTTTGACAACCTCAATCTTCTCTTCATTTATCATGATGCTGCTTTTTGGTCCAGTTGTGAGGACTTTTGTTTTCTTTATATTGAGATGTAATCCATACTGCAGACTGTGTTCCTCAATCTTCATCAGTAAGTGCTTCAAGTCATCCCCACTTTCAGCATGCAAAGTTGTATCGTCTGCATATGTCAGGTTGTTAATGATTCTTCCTCCAATCCTGATGCCACATTTTTCTTCATATAGTCCAGTTTCTCAGATTATTTGCTCAGCATATAGATTGAATAAGTATGGGGAAAGGATACAACCCTGATGCACTCCCTCCTTGATTTT
>NW_006921754.1:5655165-5661226 GCF_000298275.1 Orycteropus afer afer | reverse complement strand
TTTAGCCAATATACCACTAAAGCTTCTTATCAGATGCTATCAGGTGATAGAGCAAGGAAATAGATGGGTATGTGTAGTAATACATATGTATATATATTAATAAAAAGATTCTATATGTATTCATTTGTATCTGTATTAGGCTGCTGTACACAGTACCTTTAGTCATCATTTTCCTGAGTTCCCCTGGATTGTGGCAGTTTCTTATACTGTCCATTTTTTTGATAACCTTGACAGTTTTGAGAACTAGTCAGGTATTTCTTAGAATATCTTTCAAGTTGGGTTTGTTACTGATTTTCTCACAATTAGACTGAAGTTTTGGGTTTTGGGGAGGAAGAGCATTGATGTGAAGTACTGTTCCCATCACATCAAAATAAGTGTGCATACTATAAACATAACTCATCACTGCTGATGTTGACCTTGATCACCTGACGAAGGCAGGGTTTGTTATGTTTCTTTCCTGTAAAAAATTAACCTTTCCTCCCCTTTCGGTACTGTACACTTTGAAGAAAGTCACTATGCACATATCATAATTAAGAACTGTGAAATTAAATTCTACCTCCTAGAGAGGGGTTATCTACAAAAATTATTTGGAATTCTTTTGTATAGGCTATTTGCTTTCTCCCATTTTTTAAATTTATTCAATCTCTTATTTTTCTCAATATGGACTCATGAATATTTATTTGGTACTTTAGGTTATAATCCAATAAAACCAAAGTCAAAGTCACTGCCTTCAACTCAGATCTGACTCTTAGCGACCCCTCCTTGGGTTTCTGAGGCAATATCTCTATGGAATTAGATTGCCCAGTCTTCCTTGTGAGGAGTGGCTGGTGGGTTTGAACTGCCAGCCTTCTGGTTAGCAGTCAAATGCCTTAAGCACTATGCCACAAGCCTTAGAACAATCAATCCTGGGCATTCGCTCAGGGAAAAAGCTCACTAGGCAGGAATGCATAGGAAAGAAGGATACAGAGAAAAGTAACTACAAAGAGAAAGTGGAAAGAGAGCATGATAACATGGGGACTGCACTCAATGTCACAAAATAAAATGTGTATAAACTATTAACTGGAAATCGAATTTGCTCCATAAACTTTCACCCAAATAATAAAAAAAAAAAGGGGGGGGGGGAAGCTAACTTAAACTCATTGCCGCCAAGTCACATCCAACTCATAGCACCCTCTCCTTGGGTTTCCAAGTCAGTATCACTATGGAAGTAGATTGTCCAACCTCGGAAGAGAGGAAGGTTAGACGATCTACTTCCGTAATGATACTGCCTCAGAAACCAAAGGAGGGGTCACTATGAATTGGATATGACTCGAAGGCAGTGGGTTTTAGCTAGCTTTCTCTCTCTCTCTTTTAGTATATTATTAATTTTGTTGCTTAAATTGTTCTGGATTTGGCTATGGAGAATTGCTTCACTTGGCTTCTCTGTTCCTTTGATATACACCATCATGGTGTATTTGTTTTGCTTTGCTTTCTTTTGCGTCCTTCCTTTCTGACACTATAAGACATTCCAGGTTCATGCTGAATATTTTCTAACCCAGTCCTAAAATTAGCCATCTCTCCAAGGAGACCTAATTCATTTTATTGGAGAATGATGCTAGAAACCAAGTCTATGCACTAGGTGAACTTGTTGCCACTGTGGTGCTGATACTTCTAGGGTCTATAAAATGATACCCAAAAAACCAAACCAAACCCACTTTCACTGAGTTGATTCTGACTCATAGCAACCTTATAGCACAGAGTAGACCTGCCCCACAGTGTTTCTAAGGCTGTAAATCTTTATGGAAGCAGACTGCTCCAACTTTCTTCCACAGAGGGCTAGTGGGTTTGAATCATCGACCTTTTGGGTAGCAGGCCAATGCTTCAACCAATACACCACTAAAGCTTCTTATCAGATGCTATCAGATGCTAGAGCAAGGAAATAGATGTGTATGTGCAGTAATGCATATATATATAAAAATTCTAGATGTATTCATTTGTATCATATTAGGCTCAACATGAGTTCATAGTGAGTTCTCCAATACCAATCCATTATTACATGAATCATTCTAGCTTCCTACCCTTGTTTATCTCTAACCTCCTGCTTCAACCATGAGAAATTGGCTCTTACCATCCAATATCTATTTGCATAATTGTTCAACACCAGTATTCATGTGTAGCAGTATCAAAATTAGTAACCCATATGCCCATAAACCAAAAAAACTATGGTATGTCCTTGTATACAATTCCTTTAGCCATTAGTCTTAAAGACTATTCATTGCCAAAGTTACTAAGATGAGCACCTTTTCTCCAGTCAGTGAGGTTGTTTCATGTCATTGTTCCTTTTTGTCATTCTTTGGATGTAGGTTTGTCCTGTGGTTGCATGATAGTTATTTCACTTCTCCATTTCATGTTAGTTAGGAAGTTAGGAAGGAGAAGAAAACGTAAAAGGAAAAAAAGTTCATGCCAACAATATTTGGCCTATTAAAGTTTCTAAGAATGCTCATCCTGTGTTTTTTACTTACATCTTATTGTCTATGGTCAGATCATATGACTATCCCTGGAATAATTGCTGAAAGATGGACAAGGAGTAAGGTTTTGTTATTGAGTATATGGTCAACTAATCAGAAGTGTTGCTACACTTATTCCAACAAATGCTTCCTGAATTTCAAATATATGCTAAACACTGTCATCAATCATGGCTAGGGCTGAAAGAATTTCTTGTTTTCTGATGCATCTAATCTAATTTTGGAAGACATCAAAATTCTAGTAAACAAATTACTAATTTCAAATAGTCATGAATGCTGTGAAGAAATAAAACAGAGTAATGTGATATAGTGATTGAAGTGGGTGTGAATATGAGTGAACAGCATTAGAGACGTGGTCAGAGAATGTCTCTCTAAGAAGATGGCCTTTGAATATCAAATAGCAAGAGGCTACCAACCTGAGGATTGAAAAGAAGACTTTTCCATTTTGAATGACAAATAAATGAAAATCCTTGAGTTAGCAAAAAACTTGGCTTTTTCAAAAAACAGAAAAGAGTTAAGTGACTACAAGTCAGAGTGAACAAGGAAGAAACCCACACGAGATGGGGTTAGAGTAGCACATGGGGAAAGATCATACAGTGCTTAGATCACCTTGAAGAATGAAGGTTTGATAACAAGTGTAATGTAAAAAATCGGAAGGTTTTATGCAGGAGGTTAAGCGACATAACTTATCTACCCCATACATACCCAGTGCACACTGGTGGGACAGGTATGCAACAGTGGCAAAAGTCATTTCCTTTCAGTTAGGACAGCAGTCACTGTCTGTAGCAATTCTGAAATATAGCCAGGCACATATTGCCATTTTGAAAAAATTGGTTTATTCTTACTTCTTGGGAGTTGTTCTCTATATTTCTTGGCTCCTCGACCTAGGCTCTGGTTTCTGTCCTCTGAGTCACCCTTTCTCATCCAATAAAAGCCTCTTGTGCTTGCTGTTGAGTAGTTTTCTTTTCCTGCTTTTTGCCTTTAGAAGCTCAAAGGTCCAAAGTTCTCTTTTACTTTTTTATTTTCTCTGATACAATTCTTTTAAAACTCTGTAGACTTCCTGTGTACTAATTTATAATTTCTTCCTTGGATAAAAGCCATGCCCTCAGATGTCTTCAAGATAGGCCCTTCCCTACCTTGGGTTTTTCTGTGAGGCTGCTGAAGGACACTGCTTTTAAGACTCTTGGAAACTTTTTTACTTAACTAAAAAGATTTATGAGACTTGCTCTTAAAGTCCTTTAAGACTTTTTGTCTGTCTGAAAGGTTCCAGGAATCACTACCTTAGGTCTTTCTAAGAATGTTGTAGTTCCCTTTTGAATTCAATCTTTGGCCTGAGCTTCTTTCTTTGAGAAGGTTTTGCTAACTTAGAAAACTATTTTGATTTCTTTGCATATTTTTCTAGTTTAATTTAAAAACTAAATACTTTGTTGTTTAATTCATCTCTTTTTGCTCTCATTTTAGTTTAGGCAGCTAGAAAAAGCCAGGCAACACCTTCAACACTCTGTCTAGATACCTTAGATAGATCACCAAGTTCATTAGACACATTTTCTATTTTCCATATTACTCCATATGATAACTTTGCTCCACTTCCTTCCATTATATAAAAGGATTTCCTTTCTTCTGGTTTCTAATAATATTTTCTTCACCTTCCTTCAAGGAGCTCTGGTAGCATAGTGGCTAAAAGCACTTGACTGCTAACCAGAAGGCTGGCGGTTCAAACCCACCAGCCACTCCTCGGAAGGAAGGTTGGGCAATCCTACTTCCGTAGTGATACTGCCTTGGAAACCCAAGGAGGGGTCGCTATGAGTTGGGGCCGACTCGACGGCACATAACAACAACAACAACAACACCTTCCTTCAAGCTTTCATCAATAAGCTCTTTGAGATCACTTAAAACTAAAACCAAATTAAATCCACTGCTACTAAGTCAATTTCAACTCCAAGTGATCCTATAGGACAGAGTAGAACTTCCCCAAAGATTTCCAGGGTTGTAAATCTTTACAGAAGTAGACTGCCTCATCACTTTCCCCATGGAGATGATGGTGGGTTTGAACTACCAAACTTTAGATTAGAAAGCAAATGCTTTGACCACAATACCACTGGTGCTCCTTCTTCTCCAGGACCCTTAGGTTTTTCCTAACAATCTCCTTAATGCCCTTATAACTTTTCCCCTCCCTGGTCCCCAAATAAATGCTACACATTGTGTTTTCATCATAGTAACTCATTTTCATGTACCGAATTCTGTTCCAATTATCTATTGCTGCATAACATATTACTCTAAAACTTAGTGAACCAAACATGACAATAGTAATTGGTCTACATATTATGCTTTCTGTGGGTCAGGAATTCAAGGAGGGACTGACCAAGCAGCTCTGGCTCAGAGCCTAGACATGAAATGAGCTGGAGCAGTTGAGGGCTGCATGCAGTCAAATGGTTTCTCCATTATTCTTTCTATGTGGGTTTGTTTGGGCTTCCTTAGACCATGATGACTTCAGGGCAGTTGGACTGCTTAGAGGACAGTTAAGGGATCCAGTATGAGAGATCAAGCAAGCAAGGACAAAACTAAAGTGCCTTTCATCACAAAGCTTCAGAAGTTGCACAGCGTCGTATCTGCCACATTCAGGTACTTTCAAGTGAGTCATAAGGCCAGATAGATTCAAAGGAAAAAGATTACATTCCATCACCTGTAGAAGAAGGGAAAAGACATGAAAGGACAGTTTTATTCTTCATGTCTTTGATTTTACACAAGAAGCTTTTCCCTTTGGCAAACAAAGATACAAAATGATTGTTGACCTATTGAAAAAGAAGTCTAGGGCCTACTGGGAAGTCAGTGCTTCTGTGCCCTAGGACATTTACTTACTGCCGAGAGAGAACCAAGGCTGCCCTGAACCATGTTCAATGACAAGAAAGAAATCATGACTTCTAAGATAGAAGATAAATTTTGGGCTGGTGGGCTCACCTTGGTGCAAGGGTTGGAAAGGGCTCTTTCTGGTGCTTACACATTGCTGAGAAGTTATATTGTTAGCAGCCACAGCTAGTTGAGGTTAGTAAGCATTGGGGTGGGAATCCAAAGAAAAGTGATCCAAACAAGAAAGAACATCACTGTGCAGTGGCAAAGCATTGGCTGTATGATTAGGATGAGTCTTCCACTGGGACACTGAACAGCAGAGGCCAAAACAACAAAGATAAAGGACTATGTAAACTTTACAGTTTTCTCTTAAGTGTCCTCCCTTATCTTAAATAAACAATTTTGTTGCTGCGTGGTCTCATGTGTGAGAAAATGGACTTCCCTTTAATAAAGATAGAAGTGATGAAGTGATCAGTTGGAAAAACAAAACAAACATGACCACATTTTATCCCAATTCCATGCTGGTTACTTATTGTTAGGAATGAGTGTGTTGTTGTTAGGTGCCATCGAGTCATTTCTGACTCATAGCAACCCCATGCACAGCAGAACGAAACACTGCCCAATCCCGCGCCAGCCCCACAATCCCTGATATACTTGAGCCCATCATCGCAGCCACCGTGTCAATCCACCTCGTTCAAGGCCTCCCCCTC
>NW_006921754.1:5633328-5653448 GCF_000298275.1 Orycteropus afer afer | reverse complement strand
GGCTGTTTCTCTTCAATTTGAGTGGTGCCACATCAGCAAATGGAGGTCTCAAATGCTTTACCTTATCCCTATGAGTAAGGCTGGGTTTACTCAGATGATGCAGCTCTTTCCAAATCGTACTCTGAGAGCCTTGTAACCTAACTGGACTCTTCATAAAGTTGCATAGTAATGTATCAAACAGTGTTTCTTTGCTATTCATAAGGTTTTCCCTGGCCAATTCTTTGAGAAGTGGATGGCCTCCTCCTTCCTAGTCTGTCTCGGTCTGTAAGCTGGGCTGATACATGTGCACCATGTGCATCCCGCTGGGTTTGAAACACCAGTGGCTCAGACTCAAAACTCACATCAACATGTCACCACCCGTAGGACAAACCAACAGACAAGTTTGTCTCCCTGTTGGAAACCTCTCCTCCCACCCTTATCTGGGTCTCTGTGGCTGACTGCTCTTCTGTCCTGGTTCCTGGGCCTTTTAATCCCCTTTCTCCCACTCATGACCTGCTGCTTTGGGCGTGCCTGGGTTCTTTCTCCTCACCTGGACCCCTGCGGCTGACTGCAGGAATGAGTTTAGTGATCTTCAAACACTGAAGAAAGTGGACTTTGAATTTACTTTTTAGTTTAATACATTCTGAGCAACTCTGTTCACTAGAGTGGGGGTTATCACATCTCTGACTCCTAGTAACTTAGACATTAGAACAGATAAGGAAAGTGACAAACTCATTTTCATTCTACTATTATTATAACTCTTTGCTGTCAAGAAAGCCAGGCTGTTTTGCTTCCCTTCTGTAGAAAATTGTCAGTTGATAGGCAAAACTTCAAGAATAATTAAGGAAATAGGCTACGTACACTCCCTTGAGAAAATCAATCTTTTGCAAATGTATTTAAATGAATTCAGTATCCTTTCCCTTTAATAGGGCTTCTCCAGGTGAAAACATTTCTTTCAGATTTTTTTTATGGCACCCAGAAAACTATGATGCCTCTTTAAAAATAAATTATAGTGTAAAAGTCACAGAGGAGGCTGATTGAAAAGAAAAAAAATCTCAGAAATGTTCCCTGTTGTCTCCTACTGTCTTATGTGCACTTAAAAGTATGCCAAATAAATCTCAAAACACTTCCTGTTACCTGAGTCGATCCTGAAGTGTCTCCGTAAATGTTTAATGTATCCCTATATCTTATTCAGCATGTCAAGAAGAGAGAGATTTGTTTTTGTCAGGGTTTGGCTTTTGTAAATGCCACAGGTTAATTCAGCAGGTGCTGTTGCCTTTGTGTTAATTGGGAAGGAAGGATGGAAGCCACATAGAAATACTGACCACTTTCTTTGGTGAACCAGACTTCGACACTTGGATTAGGTCACCAATGAATGTCAATTCATCTGTTCACCTCACCTTCTCCTCCTTGAAAATGAAAAGGTAGGTTTTTTTTTTTTTTTTTTTTTTAACTCAGTGTAAATATCTCTGCTTTAAGAATGCTCAAGACCATGGTGTCTGTATTTAGAATTGGATACCAGAGGGCAGAGCAGTGTGGAGGGTTGATGTAGGAATGGACACACTCATAGCTGGCATCCATCAAAGGGATTACCATGAATGGTTCACATTGTGTGTGTGTGTGCGCGCATTATCCCATTTAGCTCTCTCACCAACAATCTGTTGTTGTTGTTATGTGCCGTCGAGTGGGACCTGACTCATGGTGACCCCTCCTTGGGTTTCTGAGGCGGTATCACTATGGAAGTAGATTACCCAACCTTCCTTCCAGGGAATGGTTTGTGGGTTTGAACTGCCAGCCTTCTGGTTAGCAGTCAAGTGCCTTAGGCACTATGCTACCAGAGCTCCTGCAACAATCTGAGGGAGGTATAATTATTATATTTTTATTAAAGATGAGAAAAACAAGGCTTGGAGAGTTCAAGTGACTTACTCAAGGTCTGCCTGGTGAGATGCAGATGTGACTTCATGGTCTATGACTGTACCTGCCAAACTATACTGGAAATGAAACAGACAGAAATAAGTAGAACTTCATGTAACTGTACGTCAACTTCACTTAACATTTATTCATTTAGTGCAATTTGCCTTTGAGTAAAACATGGAAGGAATTAGATTTGCATAACTAATTTTAGATTTTACTCAAGGTAGAGAGTAAAGTGATGTAGAAATCGCTCAGGACCAGAAGTCAAAAGATTTGGATTTCAGTTCCATTTCTGTTGCAAACTAGCTGAGTAAATTTGAGCAAGTTTCTTAGACTCTTTCATGACATGCAGAGAGCACGAAAATGGGATGAGAGATGGAGAGAAAACACTTCACAGTTCCTGATTGCTCTTCAATTTGTGGTTCCAGTTTTTACTTAATTCCAAGCTATAGGCATAAATTCAATGCATTCTGAGACATAAAAATTTTATTTAAGTTCATCTAACAGGGACTCGTTGCTCTCTGGGCTAACACAGCAGGGATACTGAGTCTGATCCAATCTGGATTTCACCATGTCAAGATTTAAGTGCTCCAGCTCCTTTGTAGGACACCAGTCCAGACTCTGGGCATTCTGAACACTCAAGGTTTATATTTTCAAAGGTCTTCATCATCAATCTCCTTGGCTGGTGAGATGGAAGTCGGAAACTTCAGGAGTCCCTTCTCTGCAGGAGAGAAGTCTTAGGTCAGTCCTATGCCCTTATAAAAATAATAATCCATAGCATCAGTATCTGCGATCAAACGTATAGATGTTTGTGAGGCAACACTTATGCATAAGACTTCCAACGGCCACAGTTATCACTGGTGGTGTATATGCTTTCAGTGTTTTCTTTCTTCAAAAGGTCAATTATAGTGACCACTATTAGACAGCAATTCTCTAAAAGAAACAGTACAATTACTAGCAAGATTAAGTTGATAATCATTAAATTCTCTTCCTTCAGCATTAGAATACTAATTATAGGACATGGACTACACATGGGTCTATTTGTTTATTTATTTAATGTTGGAATTCCATCCTTTGGAGTTTAAGTGCTAGTTTGAAGTTAATGATAAAGAATTTTCTGTTCTGGAATTGAGACATATATAAGAAAACAAATTCAGAAGCATGTATTGTTCTTGGAAACTATCACTGAGAACTTTAAATAGATGATATATTGATTAGAGCTCTCTCAGAAATTGATAAAAAAAAAAGCTGACTCATGTTGATTTAAGCAGCAAGGTAGAATTTATTAAGAATATATTATTATACCTTACGGAACCAAAGGAAATGTTGAACCAACAGGCTTTGGTAATGTGGAAACTGGGACAGACAGGGCCCAGAAGCAGGAGTTTGTATATAAATTCTGCAAAAGCTTTGTCTTTAAAATCACTTAATTCTTGACTTCTTGCATATCTTTTAGTTTGAAGGTCAAATCCTGAGAAAGAGAAATTGGTTGGCGCAGCTTGTCTCAGATACTGGTCTGCTCAATCAACTATAATTCAGGAAATAATCATGTAAAACAAACGTGGCTTCAGGACCTCCCACTGCAGATCATTCTAAGAGAAAAGGAATTATCATGTGCTAGAGCAGTGCCTAAGGCATTTGACTGCTAACCAGAAGGCTGGCGGTTCAAACCCACTGGGCACTCCTAGGAAGGAAAGTTGGGCAATCTACTTCCCTAGTGTTACTGCCTCGGAAACACAAAGAGGGGTCGCTATGAGTCGGATACCACTCGATGGCAGTGCGTGGTGTTGCGTCAGAGCAGATAGATTAAAAAGTGTTTAAAACAATGCTCATTTTGAGGAACTTTGGCATAGAGAAGCACTTATAATTGTGATTGGAGGTTGGAGAAATGTGAAAGAGTGAGGTTCAGGACTGATACATTCCGGATCCTGCAGCTCTGGTTCCCGTTCTGTTTTCATCATCCTATCGATTCTGTATACATATCATCCTCTTAATAATTTTATCATTTTGCTTTAAATAGAGTTGGTGTCCGTTGTTTGTAACCAACGGACTTTAATTCCTAGAGAGGTTGATACCGGAAATGGCTGTTGTGTGCTACAGTTCCAAAATGTAATTGAAAGTCTGACTCTGTTCTGCTCTCTTGATCTTGACCTCCAGGCCACATCTAAGATAGTTTTAGGGAGGGAGGAAGATTTTGGGGACCACTCTACTTGCAATTAATGGCATTTAGGATTATTTATAGGTTAAACAAGGAGCTCTGGGGGCACAACTGTTAAGCACCCAACAGCTAATTGAAAGGCTAGTGGTTTGAACCCAGCTAGTGGCTCTGTGGGAGAAAGACCAGGTGGTCTGCTCCCATAAAGATTACAGTCAAGAAAATCCTTTGGGGCAGATCTCCTCTGTCACATGGAGCCACTATGAGTCAAAAATCGATTCCATGGAACCCAACAACAACAACCCAGGTTGCAAATCCAGGCTTTGTCACGTGCCAGGGTTTGGTTTCTCTTAAAATACAATTCCTAAATTTTTTCTTTGTTTGCGTCCATCTATTTCCATTACCTAGAATACATGGACTACATTTAAAAGCTAGTGCACTTATAGAAGAAGTTCTTTAGTCCTGTTTGGGAGTCTTTCTTTCTTATCAGTGAACCTGAGTCTGTATTCTGACCTTGTCATCTATTTAATGGCCTCCACCCTGTCCTGTGCCTTGGGGCAATCTGAACCCACTGCCTGGTAGCCTATCAGTTAAGTTCTTTGTTGTAATAAACAGAAGCTGATTCTGGCTTAAGCAGAAGGGAAATTTATTTTAAGAAACTTGGAGAACTCACTGGCTCTATCTGCAGGCCGAAGAATCAGATTTGGAACTTGAACAAGTGCAGCAGGAATTATTTACCTATCTTGTCTGAGGACTGCCAACCACTGAAGCAAATGAACTCCATCCATTTTAATTTCCTTGCTGTCTTTGCCTTATTATACTCAACATTCAAGTTTCCTAGAGACAGAATCTGGTTCTAGCTTTGGTAACTTGCTTAACCTTTGAGCCAGGTAGAAAGACCCTGTTTGAACCAGATGAATAGAGACTGAAGTAGGAAGGCACCATGAAGCTTCTGAATCTTCTTCACTTTACCCCAGGCATCACCCTAGTTACATCTCAGTGCTATTCAGTAAGGGGTTTGAGAGCAACATTTCCTCCAGACTAAGTCCTAGGTGGGAGCTCTGGTGGCATACTGCCTAAGGCATCTGACTGCTAGCCAGAAGACTGGCAGTTCAAATCCACCAGCTACTCCTCGGAAGGAAGGTTGGGCAATCTACATCCGTAGTGATATTGCCTCAGAAACCCAAGGAAGGGTCGCTATGAAGCTGAATTGACTGGACAGCAGTGAGTTTAGTTTTGGTTTTGTATACTCATCTTTTGGGAGCTCTGGTAGCATAGTGCCTAAGGCACTTTGACTGCTAACCAGAAGGCTGGAGGTTCAAACCCACCAGTTACTCTTTGGAAGGAAGAGGGGGCAATCTACTTCTGTAGTGACACTACCTCAGAAACCCAAGGAGGGGTCACTATGAATCGGGTCTGGCTTGATGGCACATAACAACAACAACATACTCATCTTTTAAGTTCCGAGTCTAGTTGTTTTACTTCCATGAAGGATTTTCTGATATTTATCCCATCCATATTCAAAACTCTTTCTTCTTAGAATTCCCACTAGCTGCACATCTCTTATCTGTGACCTTTTGGACAGTTTTTTTCTGTTTCTGGACTGTAAATTTCTTAATGATTTCTGTGTCTAATTCAGCTGCATACACTTCATAGCTCCATGCACTGTGCTAAGAAATATTTTCTAAATGAACAATGGATGATCTTCACATATTTGTTGTATTTAATTGAATAATCTGAAACTGGAATGAGGCTAAAGTCTGCCTCTACCCTCTTCTTTTCTAAGGTGACAGAGTAAAGTCATGACCAGACCAGGACACAGGCTAATGCCAGAACATTTGTCTCAACAAAGATTTCTCAGTTGAATTAAGACTGTCAATTCAGGCCTTCCTTCCGCCAGTGATACCACCTCAGAAACCCAAGGAGGGGCCGCTATGAGTCAAAATCGACTTGGCAGCAGTGAGTTTGATTTGGTTTTTGGTCTGTAAAGATTACAGCCTTGGAAACTGTATAGAGCAGTTCTTCTCTGTCTTATAGGGTCACTGTGAGTTGGAATGCACTTGATAGCAATGGTTCTTTTCTTTCTTTTTTCAAGGAATCACAATGTACCATACTCTCCATGCAAGTGTTTTACTTCCAGTATCTGAATGGGCCTGTAACCTCACCTGGCCCCTGACATTGTTCAGGGATCGGTGCATGACCCAGTCAGACCATTGAGTAAAGCTCACAGTCTTGAGTTGGGGACACTGGACTAGTCCCTGGTTGGTGAAAACAGGAACTCCCTGGGTGACACAAATTGTTAATGCACTTGGCTGCCAACCAAAATTCGGAGGCTACAGTCCACCCAGAGTTTCTTTGGAAGAAAGGCCTAGCAATGTGATTCTGAAAAATCAGCCATTGACAACCCTCTGGAGCACAGTTTTTCTCTGACCCCCACGGAGTTGCCCTGTGTTGGAATCAACTAAACAGCACCTTCCTTTTTAATCTGGAAGAGCAAGCTTATCCCTTTGCCCAGACAGTAGGATTCACAGCAGAGCATTGGAAATGTGGTGAGTTTAGGCTAGGTGCTGGAGGCCTTAACCTCTACACTACAGGGATTGTACTTTGTAAGGCAAAAAGCATCACTTCTTGTGCAAGGCATCACTTCTTATGCATGATGTTGTTATAGAAAAATGTATATATTTGCCATAATTTTAGTAAGATTATAGCTATTCCTCTTTCATTTACTTAATGCTGCTAAATTTTTCAGCTATACATTATGTCTATTAATGCTTCAAATTAGACCATAGAAACAAGTCATACTCTATATCAAGGTAAGGAGTTTGAGTTTTCTTAAATGTGGGTTTGGGTTTCCAGTGTGAAGAATTTCTCATAAGGAATTCCTGGGATCATAAGATGATATGTAAGCTTGGAGATCCCAAGGTGATTTCAGCAGCTCTTCAATCCTCTTAGCCAGGTACCCACCTGAGGACTCAGTGTGATGCGGACAGGCTTCCAAAGCCTCCCCACCACTCCAAGTGTGGGCTAGGCTTAAAGACTTACTTCCAAAGAGTACACTATGGAGAGGGGGGAAAGTAACTTTACTATTGAGAAACCTGGCAAACACTACCTAAATAGGTGATGAAAGTGAAGATGGTAGTGATAAGTTATGCTGTTAGCAGGTACCTTGATATAATGTACTTCACAGTCTTCCTCTCAAAATCCATAACCCTAGTCTAAGCATCAGACAAACCGAATTGTGAGATATTCTACAAAATGTTAACCAATATTCCTTAAAACTGTCAAAGTCATTAAGAACAAGGAAAGTTTGAGAAACTGTCACAGTTCCTGGATGAGATCCTGGACCATGAAAAGGACATTAGGGAAAAACTAATACAATTTAAATAATGTACTATGCCACCACAGCTCTTAGAGTTTTGTTAATAATAATGGCTCCATATGGGTTTCTAAGTGGTGACAAATGCACCATGTTGATGTTGTCAATTCAGTTCTGACTCATAGCAACCCATGTGTGCAGAGTACAACCGCTCCATAGTTTTCTTGGCTGTAACCTTTACAGAAGCAGATCATCAGACCTTGTTGTTGTTAGTTGCTCTGGAGTCAATTTCACGGTGACTCCATGTGTGCAAAGTAGAACTGCTCCATAGGTTTTCAAGGTGTGACATTTTGGAAGTAGATCACCAAGACTCTGTCTTCCAAGACAATTCTGAATGGGTTTGAACCACCAACCTGGCCAGCAGTTGAGTGTGTAACCATTTGTGCCACTCAGGGAATCCTCAATAAAGTACAGAGTTTAGTTGGATATTGTTTCAATACAGGGTTCCACGTTGTGATAAATGCACCAGAACTAAACCAAAACTCATTGTTGAGTCATTTCTGATGCATAGCACCCTATCGGACAGAGTAGAACTGCCCTATAGGGTTTCCAAGGCTGTAAATATTTATGGAAGCAGACTGCCACATCTTTCTCCTGCACAACACCTGGTGAGTTAGTACTGTTGACCTTTCGGTTAACAGTCAAGTATTGAACCACTGCAACATGAGGACTCCTGTAAATGCACCACATAATGTACAATGTTAACGAAAGGGAAAACTGGTACAGAGTAAACAGGAAGTGTCCATACTACCTTTGTTTTTCTGTAAATCTAAACCTGTTCTAAAATTATACATTTAATTATTAAAAAAAGAAAAAGAAAAAGTGATGGCTACTCTACTTTATAAGCTCTATTTCCAGTGTGAACTCTAATTATCTTTCTTTAGGCTTGAATAGTTCCCCTAATGCCGTGTTCTATTCAGACAATTTTATTCTGGGAGTAGATTTGCAGGAAATGGATAAAAATATTAAATTACTTTTGAATGGATACCTTCAGAAAACAAATACTTAATGTGGTTGTAACTGTTTATGGTATCAAGAGTTTCATTTCCTGATAACAAACACTTTAAGATAAATTCATGATTGCTAAGAATGAAATAAATACATCTTCCAAAACAGTGACCTTACAAAATGATGAGGCTTATTCCAATGCTCTCAGCGTTTAATTGAAAAACACAGTCACCAAAGGTAATTTGAAATATGATTATAAATCTTGTGAAAAATTATCATCTACAACAAGCCCTTTACTTCATTTATCCTTAGCTATTTCATATATACAAAAGGAAAAAACAAAAAGGAAATTGGATACACTAGAAAGTAATGAAATTGAAGGTCATTCTTTTCCTATAAATTAAATCAGTAAATATCTGTCACTATTCCCTTCTTTCAATCCCCTCGTTTCAGATTTTGTTGTAGGAGACAGTATCTCAACAGACTGGCATCTTTTGGTAAGTAGTTCCTGCCCCAGATCTTCTTGACATAGGATCTACGATTTTTCCACTTTTGACTTTTTCCAGCTTTGTATGTCATGTCATGTACTTAGTTTGTAATACAGGGAAATGTCGAGAAATATGCTATATTTTATCTTTATAAAAAAATCAATATATAAATGATATATAGTTGGTGCTTCAAACGCCCCAGCCACTCCTCAGAAGGAAGATGGGGCAATCTACTGTACTGATACAGCCTTGGAAACCCAAGGAGGGGTTGCTATGAGTCGGATCTGACGCCACGGCAGTGAGTTTGGTGTCGCAATATATGTTTGTTAGTTGCCATCAAGTCATTTCCAACTCAGGGGACCACATATGTGTAGTTTAGAAAAACTCCATAGGGTTTTTGAGGCTAAGACCTTTCTGAGCATATTGTCAGGCCTGTCTTCTGAGGAGCCTTTGGGTATATTCAAACCACCAATATTTAGGCTAGAACTGGAGCACTTAACTGTTTACACCACCCAGGGATTATACATTAATATATTATTGTATATTTTACTTCTAAGATATAAAAGACTTTCATATTTTTATTATGGGGTTGGCAACTTAGTGTTCAATTCATAATAGAAAATTATTTATATATTTTTCAAAAATTGATTTTAAAAACTGTTAGGAATGAATTGTCTTTCTGAGGCCTTTAAGATGTTATCCTATTGAAATGTAAATGACTTAGTTATTTTCTTTCAGATATAACAAATGTGTTAAAAAGAAAGAAAGGTTAAAATGGGAGTATCCTTTCTATGGCATGTTGCTGTCCTGTTTTACAATACTGCTGCTTAAAAATCTGAAGAAAATATTAGAATTATATCACAGAACCTCTATACTTGGAGAGAGAAATTGAAATGTGTTTTATGAGTGAAGGGGTTTTATTTTTGATCAGTCAGTAGGGTTCTGAAGAAGAGGGTTGAGTCCTTAGAAAACCAAAAACCAAACACAGCCATCAAGTCAGATCCAACTCACAGCGACTCCTTGGGTTTCCGAGGTGGTATCACTACAGAAGTAGATCGCCCAATCTTCCTTCCGAGGAGTGGCTGGTGGGCTTGAACTGCCAGCCTTTTGGTTACCTGTCTAATGCCTTAGGCACTAAGCCACCAGAGCTCCCTGAGTCCTGAGAACAAAGGAAAATATCAGGGCATGATTTGGAAAGAGAAATGAAAAAGGACTAACACCAGTGTCCACATTGTTTCTCTCCACAGAAACTCTCATTTCAACCTGTATCTGCAGTAACTGGCAGTAGGCAGAAAACCATGCAAAAAAAAACACAACAGATTCATGCGTTTGAGCAGGGCCTCCATAAGTGAAGGGAATGGTAGAGAAGTAAGTGTTGTAATGAGACCCAGGATTCTGGCTTGGAAGGTTGAGTGGGAGGAGGTACTGAGGAGGTACTATTTACAGAGATGGAGAACATAGGAAGAGGACAGATTTGGGAAGGTTGGGAGTGGAAAAAGCAAAAGGAATTAAATACTCAATTTTGTGCACATTGAATTGAAGGCTTGAAAAACACCCAGAAGGATTTATATACATCTGGAGTTCAGAAAGAGTTTGGGCCAGAGATACAGAGTTAGTGGCATCACTATGCAGGTCAGAGGTCATAATGGGTAACACCATCTCCCCCTCCCCCCCCCTTTTTTTTGCTAGCACTTGCTTTTATGAGAATAAGTTATAATCTTTCATAAAGATCAGATTATTCCACATGAAAATAGCAATCTGGCCAGCAGTCTTAAAAAATGTGAATTAGTTGCAAACTTATACAGGTGATTTCACTAGAAGAACATCATTTTTAGTGTTTCTTAAAAACCCAGCAATTCTTTCACACAACTGGCTAGAGACAAAACAGCTCCCTCTCTATGGGACCCTGGGCTTTGTCACAGTATCACAAAACCTTTTTCTTAAAGTCCTTCCAGTACTTTATGTTACCTATTTCTGCATTGCATTTGAAAACAGACATTGCAATTGAATACCTGAGACAAACGTGTTGACTGATATCACAATCCTATTTAAAAGAAAGTAGAGGCTGCAATAAATAAATAAATACTATTGAGAATGAGCATGTCAAATATAGAATGAAAAATGAGGGAATCTAAGAAGAGAGTATTTCAAGGAGAAGGGAGTAGATGTGAATATGAAGATAAGATTCACAAGGAAAAATGTGCACAAGATAATAAAAATGGAAAGGGTCATATGTAACATGGGTGAGGATAGTGTGAAGAAGTTTTTAAGTTACAGAACTTAAAAAATTATAATCTCTATATGTTCAAGAAAAAACTGTTAATATTTCATTGACTTTCAGTCTTTTTTTAAAAAAAACACACACCACACACATTAAAAACATTAAAATTAATACCTACTATGCATTTTGTTTTCTATGCTGCTTCTTCTCTGTTCCCAGTGTTTTTTAAAGACTTATTTTTTAAATTATTGTAGAATACACGTAACATAAATTTAATACTGTAACAGTTTTTAAGTGTACAATTCAATGACATTAAGTACATTCACAATGTGTGCAACCATCATCACTATTCATTTCCAGAGTTTTTTATTATTTCGAATAGAAACTTGATACCCATTAAGCAATAACTCCCCATCCTCCCCTTCCACCAGCCCCTGGTAACCTCTATTTTCCCTTCGAACTCTATGATTTTGTTTATTCTAGATAACTCATTTAATTAGAATCATTCAGTATTTGTCCTTTTGTGTCTGGTTTAGTTCACATAGCATAATGTTTTCAAACCAAACCAAACCAAACTCACTGCCATCGAGTTGATTCCACTCATAGCAACCCTTGCATGGGTTTCCGAGATGGTATCTCTACAGAAATAGATAGCCCAAACTTCCTTTCCAAGAGTGGCTGGGTTCAAGGTTTATCCATATCTGATAATGTATCAAAATTTCATTCCATTTTATGGATGAATAATATTCTATTGTATGTATATACCATTTTGTATTATTCCATTCATTTTTTATTATGTACACTTGGGTTTTTCTACCTTTTGACTCTCGCAAATAATACTGTTATGAACATTGGTGTAAAAGTATCCATCTGAGACTATTTTGAAGACTTTTCTTTCCAATTTGGATGACTTCCATATAGGTCATTTTGCCTACTTGTTTAATTAGAACTTCCGGTACCATGTTAAACAGTAGTAGATAAAGCAGGCATCCTGCTCTTGTTCCTGATCTTAGGGAAAAGGCTCTTAGTTTTTCAACATTGTTGTTGTTATTAGGTGCTGTTTAATTGGTTCCAACTCACAATGAAACTATGTACAACAGAATGAAACACTGCCTGCTCCCACACTGCCTGCTCCCACAGCATCCTCATAATCATTGGTTTCTTTGCGACCATTGTTTCAGCCATAGTGCCAATCCATCTAATTAAAGGTCTCCTTTTTTTTTTTCATTTATTGACACTCTACTAAGCATGATCTCCTTCTTCAGGGACTGGTCCTTCCTGATAACATATCCAAAGTACATGAGATGAAGTCTCCCCATCCTCATTTCTAAGGCTTATTCTGACTGGACTTCCAAGACTGATTTATTCGTTCTTCTAGCATTCCATGATAAATTTAACTTTCTTCACTAACACCATGATACAAAAGCATCAATTCCTCTTTGGTCTTCCTTAGTCCTTTTCCAGCTTTCACATGCATACAAGGTTGTTGAAAATGCCATGGCTTGAGGCAGGTGCACCTTAGTCCTTAAAGTGAAGGTTTGCTTTTTATCAGTCAACATTAAGTATGATGTTAACTGTAGGTTTTTCATATATGCCCTTTATTATGTTGTAGTAATTCCTTTTCATTCCTAGTTTATTTGGTGTTTTCATCATGAAAGGATTTAGATTTTATTAAATGATTTTCCTGCATCCATTGAAGTGATAATGTGGGTTTTCTCCCCCTTCATTCTATTATGTGCTGTATTATATTGATTTACTTTCATATGCTGAATTATCCTTGCATTCCAGTGATAAATCTCATTTGGTTATGATGTATAATCCCTTCCATATTTGCCAAATACAATTTGCTATATTTTCTTGAGAACTTTTGCATCTGTATTAATATACAATGGATATTGCACTGTACTTTTTCTTGTTTATTTATTTATTTATTTTGGTAATGTTTTTGTTTGACTTTGGTATCAGGGCTATACCGGCCTCATATAATGGGTTAGAAAGTGTTCCTTCCTCTTTAATTTTTCTCCCCCCATCTATTCCTGGGCTTTTCTTTGTTAGAAGATTTTTGATTAATGACTCGATCTCCTTAGTTGCTATAGGTCTATTCAGACATTGTCTTTCTTTTCAAGGCCAAAAAAACCCAAATTCACTACCATTGAGTCGATTCCGACTCATAGCCACCCCTCCTTGGGTTTCTGAGGTGACATCTCTACGGAAGTAGATTGCTCAGACTTCCTTCCGAGGAGTGGCTGGTAGGTTTGAACCACCAGACTTCTGGTTAGCAATCAAATGCCTTAGGCACTACAGTTTTGGTAATTTGTGTGTTTCTAGGAATTTGCCTATTTCATCTAAATTATTCGATTTGTTGGAATTTATAGTATTCTTTTATATTCACTTATGTTTTTGTAAAATCTGTAGTAATGACTTACTTCTGTTTTTAATTTGAGTCTTTGTTCTCTCTTAATCAATCTAGTTAACACTTTATGAATTTTGCTGATCTTTTAAAAATCCACTTTTGAGTATGCTCATTTTTTTCCAATTGTTTTTCTATTTTCTATTTCAGTTATTTCTGCTCTTATCTTTTTAAGTGCTTCTTCTGCTTGCTTTGATTTTAGTTTGCTCTTACTTCCCCCCTCCAATTCCTTGAAGAATGAAATTAGTTTATTGATTTATGATCTTCCTTCTTTTATATTACAAATATTGACTATTTTTGTTGCATCCATAAGTTTTGGTATGCTGCTTTCTCATTTCATTTGTTTTAAGGAATTTTCTAATTTCCCTACTGATATCTTGTTTAACCCACTGGTTGTTTAATAAGAGTGCATTGTTCAATTTCTATATATTTGTGAATTTTTTAGTTTTGCTTTTGTTATTGATTGCTCTTTCATTCCACTATGGTCAGAAAATATACTTCATATAATTCTATCTTTTCAGATTTATTTAGACTTGTTTTGGTTATCCTGGAAAATGATCTAAATGTACTTGAGAATGTGTATCTGCCATTGTTAGATGATGTGTACTGTGTAGGTGTATTACGTCTAATTTGTTTACAGTGTTATTCAAGTTCTGTGTTTCCTTGTTGATTTTCTGTCTAGTTGGTCTATTCATTATTGAAAGTAGGTATTTGTCTTAAGCTGGATTCCCTAGAGGAGCAAAACCAGTGAAGTGTATATATATGTAGAGAGAGATTTACATCCAGGAAATGGCTCATGCAGTTGTGGAGGCTGGCAAGTCCCACATCCATGGGTCAAGTGTCAGGCTGGAAGTTTCTCCTGACTCACATGGTTGGGGGCAATTACATAATATTTGCCAAAACACTGAGAATCCTCAGCTAGCCTAGTTGACACATCCTTTACCACTTTTCTAACATTTGTTTTAGTGGAGAAATGAGAGTTTGCCTTCTCTGAGAGGCTTCTCCCTTACACAAGTTTTAGCTCTTGCAGATTTTGCTGTGGATGCATTTGTTTTTGTATTTTTTTTTTTTTCATCCTCTCTGCCAATCTCCACCTTTTAAATGGAGTGTTTAATCTATTAACATTTAAAGTAATTATTAGTGAGGAAGAATTTTCTTCTGCCATCCAACTATTCTGTTCTGCATATTATATATGTTTTGTTGTTGTTGTTGTTGTTGTTGATCAATTCCTCCATTACTGCCCTTTGTTATTTAGTTGATTTTTTTTTTTTTTTGTAGTATATAATTTTGATTCATTCTACTCCTTTTCTGTATATTTTTTGGTTATTTCCTTAGTGGTTACCTTGAGGATTATAATTAACATCTTAAACTTATAACAACATAGTTTGAATAATACCAATCTAATTTCAGTCATATACAATCTGTTCTTTCAATCATATACAGTCTGTTCCTATTGTTATCGTCACAGGTTACATCTTTATAGATTATGCTCCTATTAACATATATAATTATTGCTTTATATATTTGCCTTTTAAATCAGTTAGGAGCTCTGGTGGTATAGTGCCTAAGGCATTTGACTGCTAACCAGCAGGCTGGTGGTTCAAACCCACCAGCCACTCCTCGGAAGGAAGATTGGGCAATCTACATCCGTAGAGATACCGCCTCGGAAACCCAAGGAGGGGTCGCTGAGTCCCATCCGACTCGGCATAGTGACCATCTTTGGGTTTCTGAGGTGGTAAATCTTTACAGAAGTAGATTGCCCAGTCTTCTCTCTGAGGAATGGCTGGTGGATTTGAACCACCAACCTTCTGGTTAGCGGTCAACTGCCTTATGTACTATGCCACCAGAGCTTCTCTGGCAGTGAGTGAGTTACTTAGTTTTAAACCACTTAAGAATAAAAGGAATTATAGAATGGAATTACAATAATACTGACTTTTATACTTATGTAGTTATTTATACCAGTATTCTTTATTTTACTTGTGACTTGGAGTAACTCTCTCCAGTCCTTCATTTTAGCTTGAAGTTTTCTCTTTTGCATTTCTTGTAGGGTATGTTTACTGGTAATAAATTCCTTTACCTAATACCTATTTCTGTCTGGAAATGCTTTAGTTAATTGACAATATTTTTCTTTTAAGACTTGAAATATGTCACTTCCTAGCCTCTGACCTCCATAGTTTCTGATGAGAAACCAGGTATTAATCTTATTAAGGAGATTTTGAATGAGCCCCTTCTCTCTTAGTGCTTTTAATATTCTCTTTGTCTCTGAGTTGCTATGAATCTCTGAGTTTATTCTGCTTGGAATCCATTGAATTTCTTGGAAGTGTGTATTCAAGTCTTTTACCGTTAAAAAAATATATTCTTTCATTAATGGTATTAAATTGTTCTGTGTATCTGATTGGGAGCTCTGGTAGCATAGTGCCTAAGGCACTTGACTGCTAACCAGAAGGCTGGTGGTTCAAACCCACCAGCCACTCCTCGGCAGGAAAGTTGGGTAATCTACTTCCTTAGTGATACTGCCTTGGAAACCCAAGGAGGGGTTGCTATGAGTTGGGTCCGACTGGACGGCACATAACAACAACAACAATGTATCTGATTATAGCTAGATGTAAAATTACCAGATGAAAGTGATTTCAAGATAAATTGCATAAGTTTGTACTATATATGAATAACTATTTAATATACAATATCTTCAGCAGTACTGAATTTGATCAGTTAAATATTTGCTTGTTCTGTTAACTGTTGAATGAGTGTATAAATCTTTTTTACTTTAATAATGAATCCTCCTTTCATTTGGTTAATTTTTTTAGCTATTTTGGTACTATGATATTGGGTGTATGCAGTTTTGGGGCTATTAGATCTTCCTTGTGAATTGATCCTATTTCAATTTTGAAAGTACCTTTTATTTCTAGAAATGTTTCTTGCCATTTAACTACATTGTCTCATACTAATGCAGTTTTATGAGCTTTCTTCTGTTTAATATTTTCATGGTGTATATTTTTCCATCCTTTTATTTTTAGATTTTCTGCGTATTTACATTTAAGGTGCATTTTTGGTAAGCAATATATATTTTTTAATGCAATCTGCCAATTCTAGTTTATTACTTGGGCTATTAATTTATTTAATTTTTTTTTATAATGAATCAAAATTTAAATGGATACAACTAAGAATATATTTGCATTTATCTTTCTCATGTTACTATTTGTTGACTATTTTTGGCCCTTTTTCGTTCCTTCCTTGACTTGATTTTTCCTTTTTTTGATTAGTCAAAATTTATTTTTATTATTCCATTTACTATATTTTAATGGCTTTCCCAGAGATTATAATTTACACCTTTATTTATTTTAGTCTAATGTTGTTGTTGTTCTGTGCTGTCAAGTCGGACCTGACTTGTAGCGACCCCTCCTTGGGTTTCTGAGGCAGTATCACTACAGAAGTAGATCGCCCCATCTTCCTTCCAAGGAGTGGCTGGTGGGTTTGAACCTCCAGCCTTCTGGTTAGCAGTCAGGTGCCTTAGGCACTATTCTGCCAGAGCTCCTATTTCAGTCTAATACTAATGATTATTTCACAACCTTTCTAAAAGGCCAGGAACTTAAATCATTTAACTTCATTTATCAGTCCTTCTTCAATTACTATTACAATGCATTAATACACATATTTTTTAAACCTTGCAAGTCATTATAATTACTGTTTTATACAGTTAATATTTAATTTACACACATATTTACCTATTCTATAGTTATTCATTATTGCATATTCGAGGTCTGTCTGGAGTCATTTTCCTTTTCCTAAAGAAAACACTTCAGTATTTCTTTTAGAGCTGGAGTATTAGTGACAAAATTTTTGTTTTTCTGAAAATGTCCTATTTTGCCTTTTTTTTTTTTAAATTAGCTTTGGCTGTTATTGTTGTTAGGTGTCATTGAGTCAATTTTGATTCGTAGTGACCCCATGTGGCAGAGTAAAACTGCCCCATAGGGTTTTCTAGGCTGTAATCTTTGTGGGAGCAGATTGCCTGGTCATTTTACCATGGAGTTGCTGGGTTGGTTCGAACTGCCAGCCTTTCAGTTAACAGCTGAGCACATAACTGTTGCACCATAAGAGCTCTTTGGCTAATAAAATTTGACTTGGGACACTAAAAAAAATAAATAAAATAAAAATCAAGTAAAACCCAGCTTAGATTAAGTGCCAAATGAAATTTGTTGTGGTATCAATTCTGACAGATTATGGTATTCAAGGAACAGTTGACAGCCATCTTTTTCATATATTCAACAATGGGAGAAATGATGTTTTAGGCTGTAAGTAACGTTTGCAGTAGAGCGAGGAGCCTAAGCTTTGGGGGTGGGTTGCAATAGGCAGACTGATCAAGTTTGGGAGATTTGGGGCAAAAGAGTTGCAAGTGAGGAAACAGAAAAAAGACTGTTGATGTAATCAACCATGATGAATTCTAGTTTGGTGGTGAAAGAATGAAGCTAGACAGATTAGTAAATGTGTCAAGTTTGGTTATAAACAACTGAAAGATTGTTGTAAAGCTCTATATCAAAATAAGGCAGTATTTTATACCTAGGTCACTTAGATGGAAAATATGGTAGAGCTGAGAAGACCTCTGACCTTCTCTATCTGGCTATGCGTACTCCTGCCTAAGGCCAAAACAGTTCCCAGGCAGGAGTCTGGAGCCTAATTTATAAGGAGAATGTGCAGCTCCTTAGCCTCTTTCACCTGTATCTATACCAACCTGGCTTCTATTACTCATTCTTAAAGAGACTCAGTAAATATTACCTTGAAATATATACATTAGCTCTAAAGCTTGTTTCAGTTAAATACACATAATAGAGAAGGGGAAGATTCTGATGAGATTAAATTTTATGAAGCTTCTTTTGCTTCCTTTGAATTAGTATATTTTTTTTTTCACCTAAATTTGTGCCAAATAAGAATTGTAGAATTTTGGCCTTGGAAGAAATTGTGCAGACAATTCATTCTGCTCCTTCTTTTTTTCTCAATTTCATAAATGAACAACTGAGGTATAGAGAAGACAAGACTAAAGTCACCCTATAAATCAAAAACAGAGCCCGACCCAGAAAACTCAAGTATCCTGATAGTTCTCACCATACCACAGACATTAGAAAATTCATACTAGTTTACTCTATCACTTAGCATTTCTCACCACTGCTCCATCCTACTTTCAAGATTCAGCAAATTTTTTAATGTGGAAGGATGAAAAGTGATTTCAACCCTCTGTCTCCAGAGTATTAGCTTTCTCTGAAAGAGCTGACATGAAGCACTTTTGCAACCAAATTTAATATAAAAGCTGTGAGAGTATGCAAACTAGATGTCAAAGCAAACTTCAGAAATGAACTACTGAGATCATAATTTAACTTGGTAGTATTTTAGAAATTAGACTTAGTCCTGTATTCGGTTCTTTTCTGATGGACTAGGCACAAGTACCTTTGACTGCAGACACTCTTGCCCCTGCTGTCAATGCACACCTGGACAAGCAACAGACAGAGCAAGATACATTAATTCTAAGATTTTTTTCTGACAAAGTGTGTTGAGACATGCTCACTCCACCCCCATCATGTTTTACTTCAGTGTCAGAAGGAAATGAAGCCACAATGAGAACAGCAAGAACTGTAACACTTTTGTCTTCTACCTTCACCTCCCTTCTCACCATGCTCCCCACACAAAGCTACTCCACCTCAGGCCGTCGGTAGTGTGACATCCCTGCCTGCCTGAGAGAGGAATGATGTGCAGGAACAGCAATTGCAGACGAGAGACACCCAGAAGACATATGCGTCTGTAAGTACCAGATCTGTGCAGGACCCAAGCCAAAGCAATGGCGTTAACGCTGGAAGAATTTGTCCACTCGCTTGACCTCAGGACCCTCCCCAGGGTCCTTGAAATCCAGTCAGGCATCTATTTTGAAGGTAAGTGCCCGGCTACCCCTTAGCCGGTTAGAAAGTACTTACGTAGTATACAGTCTTGGGAACGGAAATGAGACATTTTAATGGACAGCGTATTAATTCCGTTAAAAGAAAGGTGATTATAAAAGAGAAAAACCCTTAACTGATGAACGGTCAAGATCCAATAGTATCAGAGAAGGGAGAAACTCGGTAAGACTCTTTGGTGGATAGGGATTAGGAAATGAGTAGTTTCTTGAGATCTTTGTAGACCTTCAATAATGCGACATATATGTGAGTTATTTCTGCCTTTGAAATTGGCTGTAATCGAGTGAAAAGTTTAACTTATCCACATTTTTGTTTCTAGAATATAAAAATATAAAACTTAGTTTTTTAAAAACAAATAGCAGCTATCAAAAGCAGAGTTTGGAAAGAAAAAAATCTTTACCAAATTCTTTAACATTTTTAAATGCTACTTATATTAACGGGAGCTCTGGTAGCGTAGTGCCTAAGGCACTTGACGGCTAACCAGAAGGCTGGTGGTTCAAACCCACCAGCCACTCCTGGGAAGGAAGATGGGGCAATCTACTTCCTTAGTGATACTGCCTCGGAAACCCAAGGAGGGGTCGCTATGAGTCGGGTCCGACTCGATGGCACATAACAACAACAACACTTATATTAACACTTCGCTCTCTTTCTGAAGTGGTCTTCTTCAAATAGTAACACTTTCATTCACAG